>NC_088855.1:53407923-53708860 GCF_963853765.1 Magallana gigas | reverse complement strand
AAGTCCAGCAGGATTCTAACTCATTACTTATAGTAAACCTTCTAACCCACTGCGCTCTGCTGTTAGGTGACAAAATTAGAAAAGAAGCTACTTATATAATTACTCTTCATTTTATTGTTTATTTCAATAAACAATTCGTCACAACATGGAGGTGTCTCATACCACCTCAAAGTACATTATAATTAAAATACTCTAACCGGTTTAGCTTCTCAAATCTTACAATAATTAGCCAGAAAATACATTTTAAAATATTTTGGAAAGGTATAAGTTTTAAAAACCCCAGTGGGATTCGAACTCATGACTTACAGATTTGAAGCAAACCCTTAATTAACCCACTTTGCTGTGCTGTTATTGTTCTATTTTGGGAAAGAAACTGTTTATTAAATAACACTTGATTTTATTGTTTATTTTGATAAACAGTATTATTATACCTTAATATAATTAGGGTCTTCTGTCTTCAGCGGAAGACCCTACTATTATTCTATTGTTTCTTTTTCACTTTTCTTATTATTCTTTTTATTCTTTTTTTGTCTTACAAATTTTGTGCAGGCGATTTCTCGAAGATGGCTCATTCGATTTTCTTCAAATTTTAAGGGTTGATGTGTCGGCATCTGAAGTTTGTACCGCCGTTTCCTTTTTTTGATAACCACTTCTGGTCGGAAGTTATCGTCCGATTACGATTTTTAAAAGTCAATTTTGTCGGCTAGAGATCCAAAGAACGAATAAAGATATAGGGCTGAAATTTTCAGTGAGGATAGACATTAATTTTACCTGTTGCAACATGGTCATAAAAACATCTGCCATCACTTCCGGTCGTCACCGGAAGCAAAGATAAAAAATCTGTTTTTTCAGCTTTTTGCTTTTAATATATTTTTCTAATGGGTTGATAGAGACTATTTTACTGATTCAGAATATGTTATTTGTTTTGAAATCGATTGATGTGTTCCCGAGATATTAAGCATGAAAGTCCTGAAGCGAGAGTTCGAGTAGCACAGTCGTTAGAGTCGTGGACATGTGCCCAGACGACCCGGGTTCAAGTTTCGGGTGCCGAAATTTTTTCCCCCAATGTTTTGAGTTGATTAACAATTTAGTCTTAAAAGTGAAGGATTTTATCTCATTTACTCAAAAATCGGACGGAAGACCCACTCGTTGGTTGCAACGAGAAGGTTCTAGTTATTCTATATAATGCTACATCGGAATGGTTCTAGACAGTCACGGGCAATAAAACTTATTGTTATATTCAGTAGTATATTCTCACTACATAACTGTATATTATAGACAAATAGTCAATAATTGTAATATTAGCTCCTCCCAAAAATATTGCCCAGTCAATGTTTTTTTAAAATTGACCAGCTAGGAATAATTTCTAGAGAACATTCCCTATATTTCAAGAAATTGCCTCTTATTTATTGATTAGTTAACGGTGACGTAAATAACTCTTCGAGACTCCAAAACAAGTTAACGTCATAAAAGGCAATCAGTCAAGGCAAGTACACAACGGACGCGCAATGCGACAGTTCACTATCATAACAGGGATATGGAATTGCACAATTTATTGTGAAGTAAAATCAGGTAAAACATCTTAAGCTTACTTCCTACGGACGATGGAATATCACCAGTGACCTTTTGATGCCGGCAATAATTTGGAAATGAACTTTGCGCAAAATTAAATTTTTTTTTGTGAATTCTATGTTGAGCCAAGGTAATTACGGTGATCTGTTTTCAAATCCTTTCTTGATTTTTGGTTTGTTCCTTCATATAACGAAACAAATGTTGACTGAGTTTTCTGGCAACATTGATTATAATAGCCCCCTTGGGACGAATATATTGCCCTCCGCTTTGCGTCGTGCAATATTTCGTCCCTCAACCCCCGTCAATATTTGTATAACATTTCCCTGTCATATTTACACCATATCCTAACTCTTCGAATTTTCATTCCATGCGTATCACTATGAAATATTGCTAGGATGAGCATACGATGTGATTGAATGATTAATTCTAAAAAAAAATGTTTTAAATCCTTTTTATATCAGAAAGCTGATATAGAGAGAGGTCGGTAAACATTCACCATCTTATTGCTTTATTAGAATAAAAACATAGGTAATCACAGATTACAAAGCTCACCGAGACAAGGTATCACCTTTATGAGGCATCACCTGTATGAAACCACCTTTATCATTTTAAATGAAAATCATACTTTATGATCTTGGATATTCATGGATACTGTTTTGACACAATATCATATATCATCTGTTAAAAAATTGTATGATAATTATAGGTTCATTTCATACGGTATTATAAGATACAATCTTTATCAATACAATAATATAAAATAGAATATTGCATCCTATGATACTAACAATATATATCATATAATAAAATAAAATACAGTACTGTAATAAACATTGATGAGATATGATATTATATATAACATATGATATGACATTGTATTGTGTTATAAATAATTGTATTTTATTACATAATATAATATCATAATATATTAATATATAATACTATTACTTATTGGGTTAGTTACTGACTCACTACGGAAATATATTGGGTTGATCAATCTCATAGATGGCGAGGCGAAGCCGAGCCTTCTATGAGATTGATCAACCCAATATATTTCCGTAGTGAGTCAGTAACTAACCTAATAAGTGTTTTGTTTTCTCGAGGACTTTCAAGCGACACATTTATTCACAAATAGTGATGATCTACGCAAAGCCATGTACAAGATGCCTTACATCTCGTCCAATTTAACTCATTTAAACTCTTCAAAATTTTCAATCTCACCTTACAAATACTCTTTCAAAATCTTTGCTTCACCCATGTTTACTTACAATGTTTTGTTGCTATTCAATTTTAAATGTTTTCTCCCTTTCCTCTGCAGAGATTTGAGCAAATTTCGACGCTGCCATTTTGTTCTGCTCCAGACAAAACAATGTGACGTCAATATTCTAAGGGCAACTACTCTAATTTTAAAGAATTTCAAAGGGCAACTACTCCAAATACTTTAAGAACTTACGGCATGCAGTTTATGTATAAAATACTTTGAAATGACGAAATGAGTAAGCGAAGCGTCGACCAATGACGGCCATATTGCCTAATATTATTTCTCACAGAACAAATATAGAGATATATGAGGCAGTCACGTGCTATGTTTAAACCAATGAAAATGTGACATATCAGTCCAAGGGAAAACAAAATATATTATTATGATACAATATTATATTACATAATACATCATAATATTGTAACATATGATATTATATTGTATAATATATTATGATATTGTATTGTATGATACTGTATCATGTTTGATACATAATATGATATTGTATCATATGATACAATATAATTTGATACAACAATGTATCATATCAAATGATACAATATCATATGATATATACAGGATATCTATATTGTGTGATTTTATATTTGCTTTATCCATCGAGTTGAAATGGTGTATATATTCGCGAGGCTTGCCGAGCAAAAATAACCATTCTTTTCATACAGCCTTCGGCATATCGGAGTATCAATAGCATATTTCTTGACCAATTATATGCGAGCTCGCTATTCAAAGAATTTAAAACCCATGTGACCTCACTAGTATAAATAACCACCGCCATGCTTAAATCGCTCATATTTTTCTTGGCGCACGTTGTGCGGGCTATAAGGTATTATCCGAGATTTTTTTGATTAAAAATTGAGTTAAGACGATGTCTTAACTTTGAGTGTTTAATACACGTTTTATTTTCAAAGTGTTATTGTTTCTCAGACGTGGTCTGGGTGTTTTCACGTGGCACACGTGAGACGAGTTTGTTGTTGAAACTTACATGCATGTCCTCGACAGAAAATTCTGACGTTTTATCAATAATGGCAGACTCGGGTGATGAGTCTTTTGAGGGTTTTGATAGCGAGGACATTAGAGAGGCAGAGAAAAGACTCGCCTCTAAAATGAACGAGATACGGTCAACTGCAGGTTCTGCAGTACACAATGATAATGAAAAAGGGCATTCAACTTCGACGGCGAAGCCGTCTTCAGCATGTAAAAAAGGTGGCAAACGTAAAAGTTCGAGCAAAAATGCCACAAAAGCAAAGAAAAATAAAAAGGCTGACGTTTCTGGTAATGATATTACCAATGCCATATTGAATATGGACACAGAAAATATTGACAAATTTAAAGAAATGATGGGAATTAATGATATAATTGGCTGCATTTATAATCTGCAGAAAGAAAGATTAGATCAGTTGGAACAAGAGAGTGTTGACCTAGATGTCAATAATAATGAGCATGAAGTCTCAAGTGTAAATGATGATTTTGACTTTTTCATGAATGATAAAGAATCAGTTGAACAAGATAAAGATCAAGTAGATAATGACTGGGATATTCCAGAATGGTTTTCGTCAGATAAAAAAGGAAAGAATGTTGATGACAAATTAGCAAACATGGTGAACACTCTCTGTACTAAAGAAGGTGAAACAGAGAAAATAATTGAAAGTCACCCACGACCAGCAAATTGTACATATTTGTTAGCTCCTCGGGTAAATCCAGATATCTGGAATATTATGCCAAAATCTGCTCAAAGTAGAGACTCTGGCTTTCAAGCCGTTCAGAAAACTATAGCAACAGGGATTGTTCCTTTGCTTAAAATAGCTGAAATGTCAAAGTCAAATGAGAACTTGAAGGAGGTTAGAAATTTGATAAAACAGGCAGTTATTGTTCTGTGTAACTCTGTGTATCAATTGTCCCAGAAAAGGAGATTTCTTTTGAGAAAAATTTTGCCAAATAAGTTTTCTGACAAATGCAATGCCACTCAGCCAGTAACTGAATTTTTGTTTGGCTCTGATATACAAAAGAAAATAAAGGAGTTATCAGATTTTGATAAATACAAGTCTCGGGACAAATTTAATAGAGGTGCATATAACAATGCAGGCTACAGGGGGAGAAGGAATTTCTCCTACAACTATTATTATGGCAGAGGAAGAGGATCTAATAGACCTTTTTTAGGGGGAAGAACTCGAGAAGCGAGATCAGACAAGAGAGGAAGACGAGAGAAATACTAAATGAGACAAACACGGTAAGTGTTGGTCAAATTAGATATCATGTAGCTCAATGGAAAAAGATTGTTAATGATCCATGGGTTCTGAAGACAATCCAAGGTTATGAAATTCTGTTTGATGAAAGACCTTACCAGTTAAAAAAGCCATCTCAAATTTCTTTCAATGATCAAGAAATTATGGTTGTTAATGATGAAATTAACGAACTCATAAGAAAAGGTGCAATAAGAGAAATAAATGAAAGTGATGATTTATTTATTTCTAATATATTTGTTGTTCCTAAGAAAAATGGAAAGCTTAGACCTGTAATAAATTTGAGAAGTCTTAATGAATTTGTTTCATATGAGAAATTTAAGCAAGAAAATTTGAATCAAATTTTGAGCATTTTACAAAAAGGAGATTATTTCTGTAGTGTTGATTTAAAAGATGCTTATTTTAGCGTTCCAATTGCAAAAGAATTTCAGAGATATTTGAGTTTTCAATGGAATGGAAGGATTTATTGTTTTACGGTTTTACCATTTGGATTGTCTTCAGCACCCAGAATTTTTACAAAGATTTTGAAACCTGTTTATGCTTATTTAAGATCTACTGGCATCAGATGTTCTTATTATCTGGATGATTCTTTGATTATGAATCAAAGTCAGGTTTTATGCATGAAGAATACTCAACTGATTATAGATACTTTACATTCATTAGGTTTTCATGTTAACTTTGAGAAAACAGTGACAACACCAACTCAAATAATTGACTTTTTTGGGTTGATAATCGACTCAAAGAAATTCAAAGTATTTTTACCAAGAGACAAAATAGATAAAATAAAAAATGTTGCTGAAAGTTTATTGCAGGAAGACTGTATTAGTATAAGAGAGGTGGCAGCTTTCATTGGACTCATTGTACATGCATTCAATGCAATTTCAATTGGACCCCTTTATTACAGATCTTTAGAAAGGGACAAAGTTAGGGCACTGAATGAAAATGATGATAATTATGATGGGAATATAAATTTATCAGATCAAAGTAAAGAAGAAATTGTTTGGTGGATAGAGAATATCGATATAAAAAATGGTAAACCTATTTGTTTACTACCCATAGATTTTTGGATAGAATCTGATGCCTCTTGTAATGGAATGGGTGCTGTTTTTAAAACAGGTCACTTTAGCAGAAATTGGTCAGAGCATGAGAAAAAGTTCCATATCAATTACTTGGAATTATTGGCCATATTTTTTGCATTACAATACTTTATGGACGAAGAAACCAATGTTCATGTAGGCATAAAGTGTGACAATAAAACAGCCATCTCTTATGTAAATAATATGGGTGGAATGGTATCAAAAGATATGGATTGTTTAGCAAAAGATATTTGGAAATGGTGTTGTACAAGGAATATATGGATGACATGTCAGTATCTTCCTGGGAAATTAAATGAGGTGGCAGATTATTATTCCAGGGAAACTTCTACATCCTGTGAATGGAGTTTAAAATCAGAAATTTTTCATAGAATTACCAAACAGTTTTTGTGTCCAGATGTTGATCTTTTTGCATCGGATGAAAACTATAAAATTCAGAAATATGTGTCTTGGTGTTTTAGTCCCAACGCATGGAAAATTGAAATTGGACAGGATTAATGCCCTATGTTTTTCCTCCTTTTCATTTATTAGGAAGAATTTTTAATAAGATTAGGGAAGATAGGGTAGAAAAAGCAATTGTTGTTTTTCCTGTCTGGCGATCCCAAACTTGGTTTCCACTTTTACTATCAATGATTGTTTCTATTCCAGTTAGACTGCCAAGACATGCAGATCTGATGACAGAAGGAAAAAGAAACCATCCTTTGAACAAGAAAATTACTCTAGCCGCCACAGTTTTCTCTGGAAAACCTTGCAGGATAAAGGATTTTCAAAAAACGTTAAGCTTGTCATACTGTCTTCATGGAGAGGATCAACACAAAAACAATATGACCTTGCATGGCGGAAATTTATTTTTTGGTGTTATAAACAAAACAAAAGTGTGTATGAAACATCTGAAAAAGATTTGATGTCTTACTTGTTTTTGTTATTCAAAGATGGAAAGTCTTATTCATGTATTAATACTCACAAAGTAGCTGTTACTCAAACCCTATCATTTTTAGACCAAAGTTGGAATAAAAATTCACCTTTACTGACAAAGTTTATGAAAGGCTTGTTTAATTTAAGACCTAACCTGCCAAGATATAAATTTACATGGGATGTGAGTCAAGTTCTTAAATATTTAAAAACTCTTTTTCCTTTGAATTCATTAGACATGAAGCATCTTACCTTGAAGTTATGTACACTTTTAGCTTTATCAACAGCTGCTAGAGCACAAACTCTCGCAAACTTGAATATTAAAAACATGACTTTTAGTTCAGATAGAGTTGTTTTTTATTTTTCATCATTACTTAAGACATCCAAACCAGGAAAGTCTTTTTCTATTTCTCTTGAAAGATTCAAGGATGAAAAAATTTGTGTTGTGCGTACTTTACAGGAATATATCAAACGTACAAGTAAAAATCGCAAGTGTGATCAACTTCTCGTCTCCTTTAAGACCTTTAATAAAATTTCCACAAGTACTGTAGCTAGGTGGATTAAATGTGTGATGGAAAGTGCAGGAATAGACATTAGTACTTTTAAGGCACATTCAATTCGTGGAGCATCCGCCTTTGCAGCTCTGAAAAGTGGTGTCTCTTTATCGAACATTCTGAGCACTGGAGACTGGTCCTCATCAAAGAACTTTAGGAGATTTTACTTCAGAGACGTTGATAATAATAATGAGTCCAATTCTTTCATGAATGGTGTATTAAATTGTGTTTGATGTGATTTTTCCTAATAAACAATTTGATTCAATTTATTGTCAATTCTTTAAACATGCTATTGATACTCCGATATGCCGAAGGCTGTATGAAAAGAATGGACCCCTCATCCAAGCATACCCCGGATGTGATGGATGAGGGACATTCTTGGAGTACAGCCGGAGGCTGAGGAGTATCAACTTTCCCGCCCATGTGAGAATGCATGGATTAGTACATGAATTCATATTCCCGCCTCTTGATACTAATACATTGACAATAAATTTGCTTTAAATAATGAGCGATTTAAGTATGGCGGTGGTTATTTATACTAGTGAGGTCACATGGGTTTTAAATTCTTTGAATAGCGAGCTCGCATATAATTGGTCAAGAAATATGCTATTGATACTCCTCAGCCTCCGGCTGTACTCCAAGAATGTCCCTCATCCATCACATCCGGGGTATGCTTGGATGAGGGGTCCATTTCAACGAGTGGCTATTAAGCCCCCCCCCCCCCCCCCCCAGCTCCCTGGTTCCTACACCTATACTTTGCAGTTGTGTGCTTTTGTTCAAGTTTGTAATTCAAATTTTTGACAAAATCTATTTTATATCAATTTTTTGGTTTAAGATATAGATATGTTAAAAGTACTAGCAAATCTTCAAAATAGGTCAATGAAGCGTTGTCAAAAATAGTTCAGACAGGAAGTATTTGATAAAGCATCACCCATTTGATATAGCAAAGGTTTATCACACGCGTAATATACACCACACGTATGAGATAAAGTAAAATATTATATAATACAATATCATACTATACATATTGTATCATATAATACAAAAATATATTTTACAATATCATATAATACAATTTCATGGGATATAATCATATATAATAAAAACCAATATTATATTTATATAAAAGTGTTGTGTTGTGCATGTACTATGCCTAAATAGTAGTCAGGGTTTGATACATAGTGCACAAGCCGGAGGCGATAAGCTATAAGTAGCTGTGACGTTCGAGTGTTGACAAGTCCCTAAAAATAATCACCAGAAAAGCAAGCGTTTTTTTTCCTTCAAATCAATCAATTGATTTGATTGTTAACGTTTATTTAATCAACAAGTTGTTGTACAATAAAAAGTCAACAAAGGTTTATGTTCTTTTCAAGAAATGAGAGATGTTTGGCCTTACCGAGAAAACTCGAAATGTTTAGCAGACGAAATCTCATTGAATTTTTTTTCTTGAACATTCTTTATCAAGCCTCATTTAAAAAAGCGTTTTTGTGATTCTCATGTAGAATTTCTTTGAAAATGTTCAATCAATTTGTTCAAAAGTTTATAGAAAACTTTAACTTTAAAATTACCGTCAATAATGAAGTGTTTTTGGAAAAATTAATAATTTTAATTGCTTGATGTACGTCATATATATCTACGTTTTATATTTATAAATACCATTGAGTAAAATAACGTCTAATTTAGCGTAGCGGTAACGCGTTGGGCTTCAAGCTGGAATGATTTTAGCATCGTGAGTTCGAACCCCACTGTCGGCGCTTGAAAGGTTTTCGTTGAAAATATTTGCCGTGCTCTATTTCGGCATAGTATGCTTACGCTATATAAATCCTTTGATACTATGCGAAAATAAATAAGTATTGAATATATAGTGACAAACTGACAGAAGGCATAATAATAAACAATATCATATGATCCAATATTATACAAATATTGACTGGGGTTGAGGGCAACATTGATTATATTAGCTAAGCCCCCGAGGGACGAAATATTGCCCGATGCGAAGCGGAGGGCAATATTTTCGTCCCAAGGGGGCTAATATAATGAATGTTGCCCGAAAACACAGTCAACATTTGTTTTGTTATATGAAGAAACAAACCAAAATTTAAGAAAGTAATTGAAAACAGATCGCCGTAATTTTCTCAGCTCAACAAAGAATTCACGAATTCAATTTTGTGCAAAGTTCATTTCCAAAATATCCTCAGCATAAAACGGTCACTGGTGATATTCCGCCGACCGGAAGAATTAAAATACAGATGTTCTACCTGATTTTACTTCACAGTAATTCGCAAATCCTTATATCCGTTATGATAGCAAACCGTCGCATTGCGCGTCCGTTGTTTACTTGCCTTGACTGACTGTCTATTATGACGTCACCTTGTTGTGGAGTCGCGAAGAGTTATTTACGTCATCGTTTACGAATCAACAAATCAGAGGCGATTATTTGAAATAGAGGGAATGTTCTCTAGATATTATTCCTAGCCAGTCAATATCAAAAAAATATTGACCGGTCAATATTTTTCGGACGAGCTAATATTACAGTTATTGACTATTTGTCTATATAGAGTTATATAGTGAGAATATACTACTGAATATAACAATATATAATATAACAATATCATATAATACAATTTCATGTGATAAAATTCTATATTATAGAAACTAATATCATATTATGCATTATTATATGATACAATTTTATATAATATACAATATTGTATCATAAGATACAATATTATATATTGCAATATCATATGTAACAGTATCATGTGATTATGTAATAAATAAATAACACAATATCATATTATACAATTTTGTATCATAATATACAATACTTTACATAACAATATTATGATACAATATCATATCATAAAATATAAAAAAAATATTGATACAATATAACTTTTTTACAATATAACATATAAAATCATATTGTATCATATCAAACAATAGTGTATCATGTTATACAATACTTTATCATAGGAATCATGTTATATCATTTAACAACAAACACATCTATCTATCAAGCAGGTTCGAGTGAGGAAGGAGATTTTTTTAGCATCCTTAATAATGGAGATCAGGCTCTGCATCAGAAGCTACCTCTGCATTTCATTTGTTACATAGTTAAATCAACTATGCAAGCTATTATCTATAAAACATGTGACCTATTCCAAAAAACTAAACCTCATCCAGCATCCAAAACCTATGGCTCAGATTGAGTATCCATGTCTGTCAGGTGCATCAGTATCATAAGACACACCATCCATTCAAGTTTGGTGAAGATATGACCAGTAATAACGAAGATATATTTTTTAGCATCTTTGATAATTAAGATCAAGCTCTGCATCTGAAGTTACCTATGCGATTCATTCATATTATAGTTTAATCAACTATGCAAGTTTGAAATAGTACTATTATCTATTAAACATGTGACCTGTTCCAAAAACCTTAACCTTATCCAGCATCCGAAACCTATAGCTCAGATTCAGCATTCAAGCCTGTCGGTTGCATCAGTATCATAAGATGCACCATGCAAGTTTGGTGAAGTTAGAACAAGTAATAACTAAGATATAATCATCAGAGGGCTATGCAACAAAAACTTTTACCAGCTCTTAAAAGCTTAACCTCCTCCAGCATCTGAAACCTATGGCTCAGATTCAGCATTCAAGCCTCTCTGGAGCATCAGTATCATAAGAAGCACCATCCATGCAAGTTTGGTGAAGTTAGGACCAGTGGTAGTAACCAAGATATACTGTAGATTCCTTATTTTACGCGAGTACTTAATTCCGCGATTCAACGATTTACCATCAAATCGCGAGAACATAGAATCGCGATTGCCGAAATTTTATCTTACTTTCATGTTGTTTACATGTGTCCCAAAATTAAAAGCGAGATTTAAAAATTCGCGAGACGGGCTTCTCGCGATTTTACGCGGATATTAATTCCTCGCGTTTAATTAGGATTTTACAGTAATCATCAGAGGGCACCTGCAACAAAAACATTAACCAGCTCTAAAAAGCTTAGCCTCCTCCAGCATCCGAAACCTACAGCTCAGATTTTTTGGAGGAAGTCAAGGATCGAGTTGTCGATATTGAATGTTAACGCGAGAAATTGACAAAGTTCGTTGATATACATTTATATGTAAATGGATAAAAAAAATACGGAGATTGGATCTTACATAAAAAACCCCCAATAATTAATAAGATAAACGTTCTTGTCTCCTTTTAAGATATATATTTATACAGTGTACATTAATATGAAGTAAACAACCTTAGAAAGTTGTGACCAGTTACATCCGAAGAAACAAACTTCTTGTGCACCATAGTTTTACAATAATGAATATTCTGAGTCGTTAGGAATGCTAAAAACAAGACTGTTGTAGATTTTAATATAATAAACACCTTTAACCGATTTATTTGAGCTAAAATCCTTACTAAGTTGTGTTTACAATGTATACACGTCGATCAATTTGATCGTTATTGCCGACTTCATCGTCGCTTCTTCGGCGATATCATCGTTTTTTATCCGTACTGGTGGCTCAAACATGTACGACTGAATAATAAGATTCTTTTAATTTAGTCAACATGTAAAAAAAAAAACACGTGCATGGTGAATAAATGTCAAAGATTTAAAGAAGATAATGCTAATCCTCCAATTTGTTTACAATCAGCTGTTCGAAGAAGGTCGCATGTGACGTCACTGTACCACGTGACACGCTATCTAATCAACGAGTTCTTAAACGATCAGGGCTATACTTTAAATTGATATTATGGCTAATTACCGCTTTTATACTGTTAACAAACTGTTAGAAGTAAGTTAGAAGTAATTATGAGATACACAAGGAAGCCAAAAAATGTAAAATGTCTCATACTTTAGAAACATGCAATATGTCCTTTAAACCTCAATACATGCACTGTGCAAAACATGTACATGTACATGCATAGCCAAGCTCTTGAGACATAACGTATGACGTACATTTTAAGGACGTGTTGTCAATAATGTCATTAATTTCTTCGTCAGATCATTTTGGGCACAAAATCCAATATTCAAATGTGCGTTACATAGAACACAAAGGCCTCGTTTTTTACTCAATTACTTTGTTTTACCTATGGGAATTCATTTTCCAAGATATGGTGAAAGGTACAAAAATATCGTTTTCTTTTTGTTGGTTTTGATTCCGCTGGCCCCGATGAAGACCTTTTCTTATTGGAAGCCATCACACTTAATGATTTAAACCTTCGCTTAGTCAAAACAACTCACGATAATAATTACACTTAATGTGTCTATTATAGCCATCGGCATTGTTTACGCATTACGTAAATCCAAGCTCAAAAAGCATGACCCGCCGGGTCATAAAAAATAATCGGGTGAAGGGTTGAAAAATTGGGTGTGACCCGACGAAATCGGGTCAGTTGGCAATTATGATGTAAAATTATAAATACATCAACAAAAATTTTGTCGAGCTTGTTTAATGATGTGTGCATAGAGACCTTGGATAGCGTCATTTCCAGGGCCCCGAGCTTGATGAGATCCGTGGCCAGTCCTGTATTGATCTGATCCAGAGTATCCTTGACAATCTTCTCCATGCACTGAAGCAGGATCACCCGGTGCTCTTGGGCCAGCTGACAAACAAACCAGGGCAAAATGTCAGACATTTACAGTAAAACTTGGTTATAGCAAAGTCTTAGGGACCAATGGAATTACTTTCTTATATCCGTAATTCATTATATTCACATAACGAATTCATAATAATATCTATAGTGAATTCACAATATACATATTTTCTTTCATCCGATTCTTAATTATATCCGAATTCGTTATAACCGTAAAGTTCTGCAAAGATTTGTAAAGAATTTTATCGGGAACTAAAAAAAAACTTCGCTTTATCAGAGAATTGGCTATATAACCATGTTCGTACTAACCGAGTTTTACTGTACTTGTTAAGAGTGCATGATGTTTGTGATTTTTAAACTATATCAATCCTCTTTAGAAGAAGACCATTGTATATTAAAGATATCGGAAAATATTCAAATTTTAAAGCTTAAAGTTTAGGATAATTTTTTTCCTAAAACACAATAGTTTATGGTTTAAAAATCATTAGATATTCAAAACTTTAATGAAGATTTGATGATTATTTTCTGGATTTGTATGTGTAATTTGTATGTGAATAAAAACATTCTGAAATAGTCAAATATAGAGAAAATACAAGACCTTGATTTACATTTTAATTCTTAAACACAAAAAGGTCACTAAAACGCTTCTGAAACAAGCAAGACTACATGCTATAATCATGAACTATATTATCCTTTTGCTTCTGCATGATCTGTCTCTTTATTTTAATCAAAGTGCATGTATCTATAGATTATACTTCAGGCTAGTAGCTTTGAAATACTGAATAAACCTTGAACTTGATCTCAACATGTGTCAAGGACATGCATGTTATAACTGAGCATGTCTCCATTAGCTCTACCTTTGTGTGCTTCTTCAGGTAAGAGTAACAGGAGCTGAGTACCAGGGCAGGCTTGTGTTTACCCAGGTCATACAGGGCCTGCGAGATCTGTTCCTGTCCCTCCTCTGTTCTGTCATTGGCCGAGTCTATTAGAGCCATTGTCATGTCTGTAAAACACAAATACTAAAACATCAAAATATATCTTTCGGGTTACTGGCACATCATCCAGAAGCCATTCACCAAATGCATGAGAGCGTCCCAAATAATTTTTGAACTTCCTAAATATATTTAATGAGCATTAGTGGCTCGAACCCTGGGTATCTGGGCCTACACCAGTGGGATATGCAAAAGTGGAGCTGGGTTGTTTAGTGCAACCAATGATTGGGGCACTACCACATGACCGATCATGATTGTCCAAACTGTCACATTTAATCAGCTCCTGAGCAAACTCTTGTAATTCTTTGTGATAACACTCTATCTCAATGGAATCAATTTTTTCTTCTAACATTTTAAATTCTTTTGAAATAACATCCGAAAGCTCCGCAAATGTGATATTTTCCTCTCCCATTGAAAATGGTGTCCTTGCTTGAGCAATGAACAAGCAGAGAACTAGGTAGAAAGTTCTATCGTTAAAATTACAGATGTACAAGGGACCCAGTTAAACGATAGAATTTGTCCCATATACTCGCTTCATAGCAAATAAAACAAGAGGCCAATTGGCCTTAACGGTCACCTGAGTAGCATATAACCCATACACAAACTTGTCGAGGAGTCTCATATATGCATTTAAATAATTAGGTTTCATTCTGGAGTAGAAAAATTATAAATTTGTAATGACGACCACCTCCCTGCCTGAAATCTTTCAAAAAGAACTATGAAACCTATAATTTTTGCAAAAAACTTAAAGATCTGGTCTACAAAATCAAAAATTAAAATTAAAATTTCAGAAGAGGACTTCCTGGAAAACATAATCATAAGTCACTTTTTAATACAGATGAGTGAGAATAAAGAAGAAAATTATTTTTAAACATTATATGCATTAACACTATATTGCCATATTGCCCCCCCCCCCCCACCTCATGTCCTGAACACCTGACCCAGAGGCCATGAATTTTACAATTTAGGTAGAGGAGTTAGTGGACATCATAACCATTTATTCAGTTTTTTGCCCACACGTGTGGGAGTAGAGAAGAACATTTTTTAAGATTTAAACATTAAAATTACAATATGGCCATATTGGCCCCACCTTAGAGCCTGAACCCCTAACAAAGGGGTCAAGAATTTCACAATTTTTAGAGGGCTTCATGGACATTATAACCAGGCATTTAGTTTTTAACAAATATATATGGAAGTAGAGAGTAAGATTTTCTAAGATTTAATACATTTTTACTATATGGTCATATTGGCCCCACCCTAGAGCCTGAACCCATGACCAAAGGGTCATGAATTTCACAATTTTAGTAGAGGGCTTCATTAACATCATAATCATGCATTTAGTTTTTAACAAATATATATGGCAGTAAAGAAGAAGATTTTCTAAGATTTAATACATTTTTACTTTATGGCCATATTGGCCCCACCCTAGAGCCTGAACCCCTCACCTAGGGGTCATGAATTTCACAATTTTGGTAGAGGGCCTCATGGACATCATAATCATGCATTTAGTTTTTAACATTTCTTTCTACTATTTGCACAGTTAATCTTTATCGCATTTCTGATATCATATTCCAAACGAGCTGATATAACGCATTGTAGTGACTGGTCCTATTTACGTGCCATCATTAACAATAGGTGTGTTCAGAGTTCACCAGATTGTTACCAACGGCAAGTTCGGTTACCAATGTCTACAAATGGTTCCCAATGGTAGCAATTGGTTACCAATGTTGACCATTGGTGTACTTTCAATTTCAAATGAGGTCACCAAATCTACTGGCAGCCTAGAGCTTAGGCAAGTTTGGTAGGTGACGTCGTTATGCTAATTCAACACGGCGGGTTATTTATAAGATGCCTATAGATACTGATGTAAATAAAGACTTTAGAATAGGATATATGCTTATCTTATTGAATGAATATATTGAAGACAATCTAAGACAACTGAGGGCCTCTTAAACCCACTTCTATACCCAGAAACATTAATATTATTATAGAAAGTATGTGATAGAGAACTGGTATTTTGATATTCGAACTTGGACTTTCGGTAGAACGTTACTATTTCTTGCATCAAATCAAGTTAAGATCAGGTGAAATATGCACAGATTGCATAGAAATTGCTTTATTAATATATATTAGTCGGACAAATCTTGTTGATTTCAAAGATCCATGGCTGAATTGCCAACAAAGAAATTATTGATATGCCTATGTCACATTGCTGTTTAATACAACTATTCAAAGTCCAATCTCTTGTTAAAATTGATTTTAATTAATATACTTTTTTGCTGGGGTTAGAGATTTATTATCAATTTTGCAATTAATCTTGATGGAATTGTAGTCATTTTGTAGACTTCTTTATATAATTGGGAATTTAACAAAGTAAGTTATTCATCAAAGTTTTGTACTTTAAACAGTCACACTTTACAGAGAAAAGGTATTTTGTTTTGTTTTCAACTGTTTTATATGTTCAGATGGTTACAACTGGTAACTAAAAGTGTAACCAAAGGCTACCATTTTTTTTAATTTGACAAAAATCGTTCATGGTACTATACTCTGTCCAAAGATATCCTGGATTTACATTTTGCTTTATTGCATGATATTTATAAATACCTCAGGGTTCAAACAATTTTCATTCAAAAGTATGAAAAATTTCCAAGATTTCTCAGTCGAAACGCCCCTGTTAGCTTATCAGGTTTCAATACAATGCTAAAAAATGTGATGTCTACGGGGATTTTGTATTGCAGTAAGCCAGGATGATAACGTTGTAAAATTGCGCGATGTATTCCGAGTGTATTCTGAATGGAGAAAAGATGTAAACATTCCCCATTATAAATCTCCGCAAGGAATCTTTTTTCGTTCCTGTAAATTTTTCCGAGTGAACGATGATAATGTGTCAATGAAATTATCTTGAAAATTATCCCTTTCAACTATTTCAATTGCACTTCTTTCACAGGTACGTGTATTTTTATTAAAAATCGTCCAAATCACAGGGGCTTGGTTGTTGGATAGTGAATATCCTAATTATTTGTTCCCGAAGAAAAAAATGATTAAAACTGGTAATCTTATGTGTATTTCTGTGTATTGCAATAAACAAATTCACTGAAACCCCCTGTCTCAGTCATGTTAAAAAAGTGTATTCAATGTACATTAAAAAAAGTAAAGGGACGACACTCGCCATCTTGGATTTATAGGGGGTCCTCGTTTCAAACTATGTTATAAAGAAGTTCTTCCGTTTCTCCAACGATTTCTGACGAGATCTAGGTTGGAAAATGTTAAAATTACTAATTCCTATCGTCTGACTACATCTGTACTCTGCAAAATAAACACATCGTTCCGAAATGTACTAGATACTCGCCAAACTTATCGAAAGCAACGGAAGTTGATGCAAACTCTCCATGTAATCACTGCGGAGATCCGAAAGCACTGGATAAACCAAGAGGAATATCTTTTCACGGAATATTTGCTCTCTCTAGATTTATCATACATTTTCGGAACATCTCAGTATTATATAGAGAATTTACGTCACTCAAAAGTAAACTTCTGTTGCTTTCGATAAGTTTGGCGAGTATCTCGTACATTTTGGAACGATGTGTTTATTATGCAGCGCACAAATGTTGTCGGACGATAGGAATAAGTAATTTGAACATTTTCCAACCTAGATCTCGTCAGAAATCGTTGGAGAAACGGAAGAACTTGTTTAAAACATAGCTTGAAACGAGGACCCCCTATAAATCCAAGATGGCGAGTGTCGTCCCCATACTTTTTTTAATGTACATTGAATACACTTTTTTAACATGACTGAAACGGGGGGTTTCAGTGAATTTATTCATTGCAATACACAGAAATACACATAAGATAACCAATTTTAATCAATTTTTTACTCGGGAACAAATAATTAGGAAATTCACTATCCAACAACCAAGCCCCTGTGGTCCAAATGTGCTGCATAAATATCTTGGGACAGACTATACCTATGCAAATTGCTACAAATGGCAGCACTTGTTGACCATTGGCTACCATAGTTCACTGATGGCAACAAAATGCTGCCAGCGGTAAATCTCAATTTCACCAACGGTACAACTCTGAACGCACCTAATGACTATAATGTTGATGTAATTGTTTTCCCATTCAATCAATATTATAAACACCCTCATTACGCGGACATTTACGAACCTCTGAGCAACTGGGTACCCCAGTATTCACCCGATTTAATTGTTTTTCGAATCTGCTGCAAAGTGTGTTACTGAAATCATTTATTT
This sequence comes from Magallana gigas, assembly GCF_963853765.1. NCBI lineage: Eukaryota > Metazoa > Mollusca > Bivalvia > Ostreida > Ostreidae > Magallana > Magallana gigas. Next base: position 53,690,355 of record NC_088855.1, on the reverse strand, counting down.
TGACTTATTTTGATCCGCCACTTCAGTTGCCCCTCCCCCTTTACAAATATTACTTACCGTCCACTTGGCCCCCCGTGCCTCGTACACCGTCTTCTTCCGGTCCCGGCATTATCATTTACTTCCACTGTTGTGTCATAAAGTTTGGAGCATTGTATCCTTGTAGAATGATTCTCATCCCCTCGTCATGTGATTTTCCTTCGAATCGTCTGATGGACTTCCGGTTAGGAGAAATTAAATAACACATACGAAATGACACTCGACTACAATTACCGTAACATAGACATGATAGAATCCTTGTATTCTTGTAGAATGACGTGAAATGGTAACGTACGTTAGGCCATGCATGTATGGATCCAGAACCAGAAGTGGTTTTTTTCATGAGGGTGGGGGGGGGGGCGGTCGGAGGGATCGGGTGCTAGTCACTTCGCCCCAAAGCCAAAGCGCCCCATGCACGAGCGCCCCAAAATTTTTTTGGAACGCTCCAAGTACAATTCACGAGCGCCCCAAGTGTAAGTCACGAGCGCCCCAAATGTTGTTTATTTCATGATTATTTTTTTTCACGTGTATGTCACGAGCGCCCCCAAATTTTTTTTTTTATGATTAATTTTTTTTCACGTGTATGTCACGAGCGCCCCAAATGGTTTTTTTTATATGATTAATTTTGTTCACGTGTACGTCATGAGCGCCCCAAATGGTTTTTTTTTTTCATTATTAAATTTTTTTCACGTACGAGCACCCCAAAGTAATAATTGGAATGTTATGAGCAAAATTTCCCAATGCTCCGAATGGTAAATAATGTTATTGTTTTTTACGAGCGCCCCAAAATAAGTTTCGTTATAAAATATTATGAATCTAAAATGACTTGTTTTCAAGTGCTACACAAATTGCTATTCTTGCTCTTTTTTTTGGAAGGGGGGGGGGTAAGTTTCGATGTAGTTTTCGAGTCATAAGCTATTGTTATTTTTTTTCTTTCTTTTTTTGGAGCGCTCTAAAATAAGGTTTGCTATACAAAAATAAAAAATGCTGATGTAAAGCGATGACAAATATTTCCGTAAACTGTTTTTTATACAAAGATCAAAGCATGAGCCCCGAAATTGATATTCATCAATCAATATCAATCAAACAATATGGCAATTATCTACCTAATTGACTTCGTTGACATTCGAACGATGGAGAATATAATAATTATGCCAATATTTGTAAACAGGTCTGTTTATTGCTCCCTTTATAAATATCACGTTTCCTTTTGGTGTGTTTTTGTTCATTATTGATAATTTCTATAAAATACCGAACACAATCAATGTATACATACAATACACACAGTGGTTATAGTTCATGGTGTACACACATCTAATCAAAGGGGTACGCGACGAAGCCAACGTCTCCCGCGTGTCTGGGTATGTTTTCTCCTGATACCGTGACAGGATACCCCCTCCCTTGACACCTTTTAATGTTTCCGAATATCCCCTTCTATTACATCATCGTCAGTTGTCTTCGGAACCTAATGTTTTAACACATACGGTATATGTAATACAAAATAAATAATGACACACCCGTCCCATTGGCTCTATATATCACTGCAAATACAATTATAACATTTATAATACACATATTAGGCATTGGTTTTTTTCTTATAAATAATGATTGACTGTAAATGTAAGCTTAAAAACATATTTAGAGGTTTGCGCGGAAAATTTGAGAGTAGAAGAACAATTTGTGTTGGATTATATCTGACATTATTAAAAATTTCCTTCAAAAATAAGAATACTTTGTACAATTCAACAGAATTGGTGCGATCGAAATTTAAAAAAAATGAGGTATGTATTTTGGGGCGCTCGGAATAATAATGTGTAAGTTTAATGAGATTCCATCGAAGATTAATAAGGACTAATAAACAAAACCATTTTGGGGCGCTCGTGAAATTAATCCAAACTTGGGGACTCACACACCAACGTTGATTTTATTTCAAAATAGAATAATCTCATTTGGGGGGCGTTCGTGTAAATGATGCTTATTTAACGTAAAAGTGAGATTCTCAAACATACATTTTAAAGCAAAATCAGGTTTCAAATATTTATTACACATGTAGTCAAATATTAACTTTATAGCAACATAGAATGCTGATTTGAGAGCAAAGTTAAAAGTTATCAGTTTTGGGGCGCTCGTGGAAATGATTTTCTAATCATAAGATAGTTTTCTTACAAATCGTAGGCAACTTCAGGGCACGTTCGTAAAAAAATAATCCAACAAGATTCTATGCAGAAAGACATAATCAGGATAATTATTTTGGGGCGCTCGTGAAAACGATCCCGATTTTAGTACAATATTGGAAAATCCAATTTTGGGGGGCTCGGGCAAATTATTCAAGACGTAAGGTGTAATGATACAACAAGATTCTATGCAGAAAGACATAATAAGGAATATCCTCTTGGGGCGGTCGTGAAAACGATCCCGATTTTAGTACAATATTGGAAAATCCAATTTGGGGCGCTCGTGCAAATTTTCCAAGACGTAAGGTATAACGATAATTTTAATTTGGGGCGCTCGTGAATACATTTTGGGGCGCTCGTGAAACGTAATTGGGGCGCTCCAAAAAAAATTTGGGGCGCTCGTGCATGGGGCGCTTTGGCTTTGGGGCGATACGACAGTAACCCGAGGGATCTATGTTTGACAGACGGTTCGGGGCCATCTTCGCTAGCCAAGGGTTTTCGGTCCACTTTGCTCCCCATAAAGAGGTATAGAATAGGGTACTTTTTATATCCCATAACCAGGCACTATAACCAGGATGTGCGCATGCGTGAACCAACTTTCCGGTAAACGATTGGGAGGAAATTCGAAAGCTATTTGGAGGAACTTCGAACTGATATATGTGCAATTTAAAAATGCGATTGTTATATCAAAAATATGATCAGAAGTGATAAAAATGTTATGTACATTAGATTTTACACCAAAAAATTAAATAAATAATTGAGAGAACAATCAAAATCAATGTTACAGGAAAACAACAGGCACTTAGCATCGGAGGGGGGGGGGGGTGGAATGGGGGCAGGGACAGGGGGACGGGACTGCCCCCCTCCAGCACACGTTTTCTCGCAGCAAACATTTTTCTTGAATTTACTTATAAAAAAATAAATTAACATACAGTTGCACCCCCCCCCCCCAATGTTGTTGGGACCATGTAAAATTTGAAATGAAAGAGAGGAAATAAACTGTGAAATTGAAGTTAAAGGTACACTTAGCCCCCTACCCCCACGGATTAGGATTTTCAATTATTTAAAAAGTATTTTTGAGTTGGGGATTTTTTCAAGGCAAGATTGGATGAGTCTGCCCTCAGCCCACTTTGCTACGATGCTAGGTGCCTGAACAAAATATCATGGTTTCATTACATACATGTATGCCAGTATAAAGACTTTATGTAAACCAATATTATCTCGTGCATTGCTCCATTCACCAGGTTCTACAAACACCTTAGTCCAAAATAAATTAAAAAAAATCCAAGACTAGGAGGGGAAGAAAGGAGAAATCTATTTTCCTTTTTTTTTTACTCAGGAGCTATTTTGTTGTGGGGGGGGGGGTATTAGGGGTGAACAGGTCACTGACCCCTTGTAGATCTACCCATGACCTATCACCAGGGTCTGTATACACATAACCAGGGTCAGTATACCCATCACCATGGTCTCCAGGGTCAGAGTACGTATCACCAGAATCTGTGTGCCCATCACCAGAGTCTGTACACCCATAACCAGGGCCAGTATACCCATCACCAGGGTATCCATACCTATCACCAGGGTCAGAGTACGTCTCACCAGAATCTGTGTACCCATCACCAGAGTCTGTACACCAATAACCAGGGTCAGTATACCCATCACCAGGGTCTCCATACCTATCACCAGGGTCAGAGTACGTATCACCAGTCTGTGTGCCCATCACCAGAGTCTGTACACCCGTAATCAGGGCCAGTATACCCATCACCAGGGTCTCCATACCTATCACCAGGGTCAGAGTACGTATCACCAGAATCAGCGTGCCCATCACCAGAGTCTGTACACCCATAACCAGGGCCTGTATACCCATCACCAGGGTCTCCATACCTATCACCAGGGTCAGAGTACGTATCACCAGAGTCTGTGTGCCCATCTCCAGAGTCTGTACACCTATGACCAGGGTCAGTATACCCATCACCAGGGTCTCCAGGGTCAATGTACGTATAACCAGAGTCTGTGTGTCAGTCACCAGAGTCTGTACACTCATGACCAGGGTTAGTATACCCATCATCAGGGTCTCCATAGCTATCACCAGGGTCAGTGTACTTATCACCAGAGTCTATGTGCCCATCACCAGGGTCTGTACGCCCATAACCAGGGTCAGTATACCCATCACCAGGGTCTCCATACCTATCACCAGGGACAGAGTACGTATCACCAGAGTCTCTGTGCCTATCACCAGGGTCTGTACACCCATAACCAGGGTTAGTATACCCATCACCAGGGTCTCCATACCTATCAACAGGGTCATTATATCCATCACTAGTGTTTGTGTGCCCAACAACGGGGTCTGTACACCCATCACCAGGGTCAGTATACCCATCACCAGGGTCTTCATATCTAACACCAGGTTCAGAGTGCGTATCACCAGAGTCCCATAACCAGGGTCAGTATACCCATCACCAGGGTATGTACACCCATAACCAGGGTCAGTATACCCATCACCAGGGTCTCCATACCTATCACCAGGGTCAGAGTACGTATCACCAGAGTCTGTGTGCTCATCACCAGGGTCTGTACATCCGTAGCCAAAGTCAGTATACCCATCACCAAAGTCTCAATACCTATCACCAGGGTCAGAGTACGTATCACCAGAATCTGTGTGCCCATCACCAGAGTCTGTACACCCATAACCAGGGCCAGTATACCCATCATCAGGGTCTCCATACCTATCACCAGGGTCAGAGTACGTATCACCAGAATCTGTGTGCCCATCACCAGGGTCTGTACACCCATAACCAGGGCCAGTATACCCATCACCAGGGTCTCCATACCTATCACCAGGGTCAGAGTACGTATCACCAGAGTCTGTGTGCCCATCACCAGGGTCTGTACACCCATAACCAGGGTCAGTATACCCATCACCAGGGTCTCCATACCTATCACCAGGGTCAGAGTACGTATCACCAGAGTCTGTATGCCCATCACCAGGGTCTGTACACCCATAACCAGGGTCAGTATACCCATCACGAGGGTCTCCATACCTATCACCAGTGTCAGAGTGCGTATCACCAGAGTCTGTGTGCCCATCACCAGGGTCTGTACGCCAATAACCAGGGTCAGTATACCCATCACCAGGGTATCCATACCTATCACCAGGGTCAGAGTACGTATCACCAGAGTCTGTGTGCCTATCACCAGGGTCTGTATACCCATAACCAGGGCCAGTATACCAATCACCAGGGTCTCCATACCTATTACCAGGGTCATTATATCCATCACTAGAGTTTGTGTGTCCAACAACGGGGTCTGTACACCCATCACCAGGGTCAGTATACCAATCACCCGGGTCTGTACACCCATAACCAGGGTCAGTATACCCATCACCAGGGACTTCATTTCTATCACCAGGATCAGAGTGCATATCATCAGAGTCTGTACACCCATAACCAGGGTCAGTATACCCATCACCAGGGTATGTACACCCATAACCAGGGTCAGTATACCCATCACCAGGGTATGTACACCCATAACCAGGGTCAGCATACCCATCACCAGGGTCTCAATACCTATCACCAGGGTCAGAGTACGTATCACCAGAGTCTGTGTGCTCATGACCAGGGTCTTTACATCCGTAGCCAAAGTCAGTATACCCATCACCAGGGTCTCAATACCTATCACCAGGGTCATAATGCCTATCACCAGAGTCAGAGTACGTATCACCAGAACTGTAAACATATCACCTGGGTCATTATACCTTTTAGTGGGGTCAGTGTTCGTAGTACTAGGGTCTGTGTGCCCATCATCATGGTCTGTATATTCATAACAAAGGTCAGTTTACCCTTCACCAGGGTCTTAATACTTTTCACCAGGATAGTGTACGCATCAATAGGGTCTGTGTGCCCATCACCAGGGTCAGTATACCTAACACAACAGCCAGTGCACTTATCATTAGGGTTTGTATATCCATTACCTGAGTCAGGTAATACTGACCCTGTTGATAAGTAGAGTGACCCTGGTGATAGGTATACTGATCCTGGTGAAGAGCACACATACCTTGGTGATACATACACTCATGACCTTTGTGATAGGTATACTGACTCAAGTGATGGTTATACTTACCCTGGTTATAGATTTTGAGATTCTGGTGTTACGTATGCTGACCTTATAATATATACACTTTTATGTATACCGACTCTGGTGATGGATACATACTAACCCCTGTGATTGGCTACAGACCCTTTTGATACGTACACTGACTCTGTCGATAGGTATACTGACCCTGGTGATAGAGAATGTGATAGATATACTGGTGATAAATGTACTGACTCTTGTGATAGGTATACTGACCTTGGAGATGGGCCCTCAGACCCACGGATGCGTACACTGACACGGCCGTTAGGTAAACTAACTCTGGTGATAGGTAATAGGTACAGTTATCCTGGTGAAAGTCTACTGATCAAGGTAATGGATGTACAAACCCTGATGATAAGTGCACTGACTGTTGTGATAGATATACTGACCCTAATGATGGGCACACAGACCCTATTGATTCGTAAACTATTCCTGGTGATAAGTATTTAGACCCTGGTGATGGGCATACTGGCCCTGGTTATGGATTTACAGACTCTGGTGATGGGCACACAGACTCTGGTGATACGTACTCTGACCCTGGTGATTGGTATGATGACCCTGGTGATGGGTATACTGACACTGGTTATGGGTGTACAGACTCTGGTGATGGGCACACAGACTCTGGTGATACGTACTCTGACCCTGGTGATACGTATGGAGACCCTGGTGATGGGTATACTGACCCTGGTTATGGGTGTACAGACTCTGGTGACTGACACACAGACTCTGGTGATACGTACTCTGACCCTGGAGACCCTGGTGATGTGTAACTGACCCTGGTAATGTGTATACAGACCCTGGTGATAGGTCATGGATAGATCTATTAGGGGTCAGTGACATGTTCACCCCTTATACCCCCCCCCCAAACAAAATAGCTCCTGAGTAAAAGAAATAATATAGATTTCACCCTCTCCCCCTCCTTGTCTTGGATTTTTTATTGTTGGTTATGTGTAAACTGACATTTGTGATGGGCACACAGACTCTGGTGATACGTACTCTGACCCTGGTGATAGGTATGGAGACCCTGATGATGGGTATTCTAACCCTGGTCATGAGTGTACAGACTCTAGTGACTGACACACACACTCTGGTGATACGTACTCTGACCCTGGAGACCCTGGTGATGGGTATACCGACCCTGGTCATGGGTGTACAGACCCTGGTGATAGGCACACAGACTCTGGTGATACGTACTCTGACCCTGGTGATTGGTATGATGACCCTGGTGATGGGTATACTGACACTGGTTATGGGTGTACAGACTCTGGTGATGGGCACACAGACTCTGGTGATACGTACTCTGACCCTGGTGATAGGTATGGAGACCCTGGTGATGGGTATACTGGCCCTGGTTATGGATATACAGACCCTGGTGATGGGCACACATACTCTGGTGATACGTACTCTGACCCTGGTGATAGGTATGGGGACCCTGGTGATGGGTATACTGACCCTGGTTATGGGTGTACATACCCTGGTGATGGGTATACTGACCCTGGTTATGGGACTCTGGTGATACGCACTCTGAACCTGGTGTTAGATATGAAGACCCTGGTGATGGGTTTACTGACCCTGGTTATGGGTGTACAGACCCGGGTGATTGGTATACTGACCCTGGTGATGGGTGTACAGACCCCGTTGTTGGGCACACAAACACTAGTGATGGATATAATGACCCTGGTGATAGGTATGGAGACCCTGGTGATGGGTATACTAACCCTGGTTATGGGTGTACAGACCCTGGTGATAGGCACAGAGACTCTGGTGATACGTACTCTGTCCCTGGTGATAGGTATGGAGACCCTGGTGATGGGTATACTAACCTTGGTTATGGGCGTACAGACCCTGGTGATGGGCACATAGACTCTGGTGATACGTACACTGACCCTGGTGATAGCTATGGAGACCCTGATGATGGGTATATTAACACTGGTCATGAGTGTACAGACTCTGGTGACTGACACACAGACTCTGGTGATACGTACATTGACCCTGGAGACCCTGGTGATGGGTATACAGACCCTGGTCATAGGTGTACAGACCCTGGTGATAGGCACACAGATTCTGGTGAGACGTACTCTGACCCTGGTGATAGGTATGGAGACCCTGGTGATGGGTATACTGACCCTGGTTATGGGTGTACAGACTCTGGTGATGGGCACACAGACTCTGGTGATACGTACTCTGACCCTGGTGATAGGTATGGAGACCCTGGTGATGGGTATACAGGCCCTGGTTATGGGTGTACAGACTCTGGTGATGGGCACGCTGATTCTGGTGATACGTACTCTGACCCTGGTGATAGGTATGGAGACCCTGGTTATGGGTATACTGGCCCTGATTACGGGTGTACAGACTCTGGTGATGGGCACACAGACTCTGGTGATACGTACTCTGACCCTGGTAATAGGTATGGAGACCCTGGTGATGGGCATACTGGCCCTGATTATGAGTATACAGACCCTGATTATGGGCACACAAACTCTGGTGATACGTACTCTGACCCTGGTGATAAGTATGGAGACCCTGGTGATGGGTATACTGGCCCTGATTACGGGTGTACAGACTCTGGTGATGGGCACACAGACTCTGGTGATACGTACTCTGACCCTGGTGATAGGTATGGAGACCCTGGTGATGGGTTTACTGACCCTGGTTATGGGTGTACAGACCCGGGTGATTGGTATACTGACCCTGGTGATGGGTGTACAGACCCCGTTGTTGGGCACACAAACACTAGTGATGGATATAATGACCCTGGTGATAGGTATGGAGACCCTGGTGATGGGTATGCTAACCCTGGTTATGGGTGTACAGACCCTGGTGATAGGTACAGAGACTCTGGTGATACGTACTCTGTCCCTGGTGATAGGTATGGAGACCCTGGTGATGGGTATACTGACCCTGGTTATGGGCGTACAGACCCTGGTGATGGGCACATAGACTCTGGTGATACGTACACTGACCCTGGTGATAGCTATGGAGACCCTGATGATGGGTATACTAACCCTGGTCATGAGTGTACAGACTCTGGTGACTGACACACAGACTCTGGTGATACGTACATTGACCCTGGAGACCCTGGTGATGGGTATACTGACCCTGGTCATGGGTGTACAGACCCTGGTGATAGGCACACAGATTCTGGTGAGACGTACTCTGACCTTGGTGATAGGTATGGAGACCCTGGTGATGGGTATACTGACCCTGGTTATGGGTGTACAGACTCTGGTGATGGGCACACAGACTCTGGTGATACGTACTCTGACCCTGGTGATAGGTATGGAGACCCTGGTGATGGGTATACAGGCCCTGGTTATGGGTGTACAGACTCTGGTGATGGGCACGCTGATTCTGGTGATACGTACTCTGACCCTGGTGATAGGTATGGAGACCCTGGTGATGGGTATACTGGCCCTGATTACGGGTGTACAGACTCTGGTGATGGGCACACAGACTCTGGTGATACGTACTCTGACCCTGGTGATAGGTATGGAGACCCTGGTGATGGGCATACTGGCCCTGATTATGAGTATACAGACCCTGATTATGGGCACACAAACTCTGGTGATACGTACTCTGACCCTGGTGATAAGTATGGAGACCCTGGTGATGGGTATACTGGCCCTGATTACGGGTGTACAGACTCTGGTGATGGGCACACAGACTCTGGTGATACGTACTCTGACCCTGGTGATAGGTATGGAGACCCTGGTGATAGGTTTACTGACCCTGGTTATGGGTGTACAGACCCGGGTGATTGGTATACTGACCCTGGTGATGGGTGTACAGACCCCGTTGTTGGGCACACAAACACTAGTGATGGATATAATGACCCTGGTGATAGGTATGGAGACCCTGGTGATGGGTATACTAACCCTGGTTATGGGTGTACAGACTCTGGTGATGGGCACACAGACTCTGGTGATACGTACTCTGACCCTGGTGATAGCTATGGAGACCCTGATGATGGGGATACTAACCCTGGTCATGAGTGTACAGACTCGGGTGACTGACACACAGACTCTGGTGATACGTACATTGACCCTGGAGACCCTGGTGATGGGTATACTGACCCTGGTCATGGGTGTACAGACCCTGGTGATAGACACACAGATTCTGGTGAGACGTTCTCTGACCCTGGTGATAGGTATGGAGACCCTGGTGATGGGTATACTGACCCTGGTTATTGGTGTACAGACTCTGGTGATGGGCACACAGACTCTGGTGATACGTACTCTGACCCTGGTGATAGGTATGGAGACCCTGGTGATGGGCATACTGGCCCTGATTATGAGTATACAGACCCTGGTGATGGGCACACAAACTCTGGTGATACGTACTCTGACCCTGGTGATAGGTATGGAGACCCTGGTGATGGGTATACTGACCCTGGTTATGGGTGTACAGACTCTGGTGATGGGCACACAGACTCTAGTGATACGTACTCTGACCCTGGTGATAGGTATGGAGACCCTGGTGATGGGTATACTGACCCTGGTTATCGGTGTACAGACTCTGGTGATGGGCACACAGACTCTGGTGATACGTACTCTGACCCTGGTGATAGGTATGGAGACCCTGGTGATGGGCATACTGGCCCTGATTATGAGTATACAGACCCTGATTATGGGCACACAAACTCTGGTGATACGTACTCTGACCCTGGTGATAAGTATGGAGACCCTGGTGATGGGTATACTGGCCCTGATTACGGGTGTACAGACTCTGGTGATGGGCACACAGACTCTGGTGATACGTACTCTGACCCTGGTGATAGGTATGGAGACCCTGGTGATGGGCATACTGGCCCTGATTATGAGTATACAGACCCTGATTATAGGCACACAAACTCTGGTGATACGTACTCTGACCCTGGTGATAAGTATGGAGACCCTGGTGATGGGTATACTGGCCCTGATTACGGGTGTACAGACTCTGGTGATGGGCACACAGACTCTGGTGATACGTACTCTGACCCTGGTGATAGGTATGGAGACCCTGGTGATGGGCATACTGGCCCTGATTATGAGTATACAGACCCTGGTGATGGGCACACAAACTCTGGTGATACGTACTCTGACCCTGGTGATAGGTATGGAGACCCTGGTGATGGGTATACTGACCCTGGTTATGGGTGTACAGACTCTGGTGATGGGCACACAGACTCTAGTGATACGTACTCTGACCCTGGTGATAGGTATGGAGACCCTGGTGATGGGTATACTGACCCTGGTTATTGGTGTACAGACTCTGGTGATGGGTACACAGATTCTGGTGAGACGTATTCTGACCCTGGTGATAGGTATGGATACCCTGGTGATGGGTATACTGGCCCTGGTTATGGGTGTACAGAGTCTGGTGATGGGCACACAGATTCTGGTGATACGTACTCTGACCCTGGAGACCATGGTGATGGGTATACTGACCCTGGTTATGTGTATACAGACCCTGGTGATAGGTCATGGGTAGATCTACAAGGGGTCAGTGACCTGTTCACCCCTAATACCCCCCCCCCCCCCAACAAAATAGCTCTTGAGTAAGAAAAAAGGAAAATAGATTTCTCCTTTCTTCCCCTCCTAGTCTTGGATTTTTTCATTTATTTTGGACTAAGGTGTTTGTAGAACCTGGTGAATGGAGCAATGCACGAGATAATATTGGTTTACATAAAGTCTTTATACTGGCATACATGTATGTAATGAAACCATGATATTTTGTTCAGGCACCTAGCATCGTAGCAAAGTGGGCTGAGGGCAGACTCATCCAATCTTGCCTTGAAAAAATCCCCAACTCAAAAATACTTTTTAAATAATTGAAAATCCTAATCCGTGGGGGTAGGGGGCAAAGTGTACCTTTAACTTCAATTTTACAGTTTATTTCCTCTCTTTCATTTCAAATTTTACATGGTCCCAACAACATTGGGGGGGGGGTGCAACTGTATGTTAATTTACTTTTTTATAAGTAAATTCAAGAAAAATGTTTGCTGCGAGAAAACGTGTGCTGGAGGGGGGCATTCCCGTCCCCCTGTCCCTGCCCCCATTCCACCCCCCACCCCCTCCGATGCTAAGTGCCTGTTGTTTTCCTGTAACATTGATTTTGATTGTTCTCTCAATTATTTATTTAATTTTTTGGTGTAAAATCTAATGTACATAACATTTTTATCACTTCTGATCATATTTTTGATATAAAAATCGCATTTTTAAATTGCACATATATCAGTTCGAAGTTCCTCCAAATAACTTTCGAATTTCCTCCCAATCGTTTACCGATCCCGATGGAAAGTTGGTTCACGCATGCGCACATCCTGGTTATAGTGCCTGGTTATGGGATATAAAAAGTACCCTATTCTATACCTCCCATAAACCCTTGGCGGATTTCATTGCGAAAACTCGGTGACGAGCTCCGTTTTATGATTGGCTGCAGCTGCGAGTAGCTGATCCAATCGCAGTGCTTGTAAATATAAACTTTAAAAGAAAACACATGTGTGATCTTTGATAAATAATAAATTGAGACACAAGTTCTCGAGAACAGCTAGTGCCTCGCCAACGATGGTCTAACCAGATCGCTTTGAAAACCTATATATTTTACTGGGATTGAACATAGTTCTACAAACTTGTCAAGGCTCGCGTGATAGCATGGGAAGTAAACATGGCGAATGTAGACGTTGCCCATCCCGTTAGTATATACGTTCCTTCTTATGGTTATTGCTTTTAAAGGTTCAGTGAGATTTATTTTATTTAATTTCTTTGGTTCACAATATTTCCGACAACGATACCTGGTTTTATGACATGAAAGCTTTCATATAAATCGGCGACTTTTTCACTCCTGGTACAGGTCCATACAAAACACTATGAATAAAACATTCCGTGCTTTCCCTAGTTTATAACTTAATTCGTATTTAATAGCATCGTTAATTATGTTCTAATATTCGGTAGTCAACATGTTTTCAAGTTGTATTAATGCCGCAGTGTGTATATAACCCGTTGTTTAATTCGATTAAAATGTAAATATGCAAGGGGCGCAACTCAAGTTGCTCGCTAGATAGCGTCACCACATCACCGAGTTTTCGCAATGAAATCCGCCAAGGGTTTATGGGGAGCAAAGTGGACCGAAAACCCTTGGCTAGCGAAGATGGTTCGGGGCATAGATATGGCAGCTTCTTTTTACCATGTACATATTTAAGAAATTTGAATTCTCCGGCCGGGGGGGGGGGGGGGGGGGGGGGGAGGGGGGCGTAATCCCCAACCCCCTAAAAACTTACTGTCAAAAGCACAAGCGCCTAAATAATTGATAATAATAGAATGATATTATTATTACTACTGCAGTATAGTACAATGGATAAACTTAGTTACTTAAGAAAAATTTTAACGTCATGCGCCTGTGGCTCTGACTTTCTTAAAATATCGCATAGCCCCCTAACTCCGTCACGTTTGGGAAACTCCTCGCCGTTTGAAATCAAGTACGATTATGACGTCATTTTTTACATGTCAAAAATCTTTAATCAAATGTCAACAATTTGCAACGGTTAAATTTAAGAATGTGTTAAAAAATAACAGAATTAAATCTTGTTCTTTTTATGCACCATTAATTGAGTGAAATCAGCTAAAACTTTTTCACGGGTGCACTAACATATCGATATTTCTGAAATGCGGGCCCATTCGATCATTCACGGTGGTCAGCCATTTTTAGAGAGGTCAAGATGAAACATTTCACATGTAATACATTTTTGATTAAGGTAATTAATACATTTTTTTCAGACCGCAATAGCCTTTATGCACTACTCTTGATGATAACGTCAACTCGCTCATGCCGATACTTTTGCCTTATACAGGGTATAGATATATCTGGTATATCGCTATTCAGAATATGCTACATTTCTAAAAATCTAATAAATAAATAATATAATAAGTAATATATTAATTAATGGTATAAAATATTTGAAATGTGTATGGACATAAATCAAACGGCATTCATACATTCTGAAAAGGCCATTGTGATTGTTGTTATAGACCCATTTTTTATTCTGGCGATCATTTTATTTCGATGAAATTGGATACAATTTAAATTGTATGCACCATTTTTACTTATTATAACTTGGCCTATATACAAATGGAGTTTTAACTAAATTGTAAATGTGTCTTCATTCCCTGCCATATCATAGAGCATGTGGGTGACGGAGTTAGGGTTCATAAATATAATAGGCACGCGTGATAAACGTCGTATTCAGAGGGCTTATTTGAATAAAAATAAAAATATTTTTGTTAATAATTTTATAAATTATATTGTTTCAGATTATATCTAGTGATTGCAAATGATAAAAACCACAAAAAACAATTTACAGAGAAACGCGGGAGGTTTCCTGCTTATGGTGACGGAGTTTGGGTACTCGGGGATACATTGTATTTTAAACATGGTATCACAGGCACGTAGCATCAGGGGGGGCCAGGGGGGGGGGCCTGCCCCCCCCCCCCCCACCTTTTCTCTCAGCAACAATTTTTTTAAAAATTAACATATAAAAAAATGAATTAAAATGAGTTGCCCCCCCCCCACTTTTTTTGAAGTAAGTAAAAAATTGATATGAAAATAAGGAAATGAGGAGTCAAATTGAAGTTACCTCTCCCCCCCCCCCCCCCCCCCCCACGGATTAGGAATTTCATGATTTGTAGGGGAAAAAATTTTGGTAGGGAAGAATTTTTATTTATGGAAGTATAGTTAGTCTAGTTAGTCTACCCCCCCCCCCCCCCCCCCGGATTAGGATTTTGAAGATTTTTTTTTTTTTTGATTGTCAAGATTTTTTGGATGGGTCTGCCCCCCCCCCCCCCCCCCACACTTTCAAAAACGATGCTAAGTGCCTGTATCAGGATATCATATACATTTAATTAAAAAAAAAAAATAAAGAAAAAGTGAGCAAGGTCACATACCCTACGCTTCCCTATTAATTGACGATTCTAAACATAATGCAGGCAAGTAGCATCGTTATTGAAAGTGGGGGGGGGGGGGGGCAGACTCATCCAAAAAATCTTGACTAGTAAAAAAAGGAAACTTTTCAAAATCTTCAAAAAACTAATCCCGGGGGGCGTAGTATATCTACAACTTCAATTTCACTCATAATTTCCTTATTTTCAGTCCAATTTTTACATGCTCCAAAAAAAGGGGGGGGGTCCATATTTATATTTTATATGTAAATATAAGAAAATTAGTTTAAACAATATTTCTTGATATTTTACAATAGCAGGTATATGTATTTGGCATAAAGTACAATAGGATTGGGAAACAAGCCAAAAAGCTTATACAAATCCCTCTCTTAGATAAGAACAAATATGAGAGGTGCAAATTACATGTATGTATGATTAAATGAAGAATCAGAAAGCTTATATAAAAGAGGAGAAAAAAGACACCCAATATACATAACAATCAAGAGTATACATTTTGACATATGCATGAGTTTGAGAGTTGGAATTACAAGTGCATTTATTTTTAAACTAGTGAGCTAATCGACCCACGAACGTATAACTACATGTTATACTATAAGGAAAACAATGCAATTGTGTTCAGAACAATTTGAAGTAAAACACCAAAGGAAATACATGTATGAAATACATCCCTGTATGAATATATCCTGGATGCTTTTACATATTTAGAGAATATAATTAAGCAGAAAAAGTGTCGATGTTACCCTAGGTACCCTAAGATCGTTTACTGTCGATGATAAATTTTTGAACCATATAAAAATGTATTAATTGTCATTATTGCTAATATTGGGAGACCCAAAGAGTAATAGGTTGACATTTGTTGAATCTCGAAGTTTGTTAATTGTTTCACTACGTATTACATTATAATTTGGGCAATATAAAAGATAGTGGTCATTACTTTCAATTGAACCACATGAACATAATGGGGAGGGGCAGAGGTTTCTGCGGAACATATAAAGTTTCAGGGCGCTGCACTCTAATCTTAACTGGGTATGTAGAATTTGTCCTTTTCTGGATCCAAAATTATAATAATCGGGAATGTTTATATTGCTACGATTTAAATATTTTTTGAAATTGTTTAAAGAAGGGTTGTTTTGTATTTCATTAGGTAGTGTATTCCAGAGCCTTATTGTACTTGGAAAGAATGACTCATAATATAGTTTTGTTCGTGCGAAAATTTCTCTTACGGAATCATTACTCCTTGTATTATGTGTTCCATCTTTAGAAGTTTGTGTTTCTAAAATATTGGAAAGATATTCTGGAGTTTTGCCATGGAACATTTTAAAGAACTTTTACAAAGAGACAATTTATTTTGTGTAAGAACTATGATTATCTACATCCCTCTTTTAATCTTACATGCACAAAATTGAATAAATATCGTCAAATTAACATTAATTTTTATATGCTACCATTTAGAGATAACAACTAGTTGACTGCTATAATTTAAATATACTTTTTAAACAAATATGAGAAGAACGTTTTTATAAATATTAAAAACAGTATGAACATATGTATAACATTTTTATAAACAACTTTTGTTTCGTGGTTAAAACGTGGTATTAATACGGTTATTTTACTTGTAACCTAAAGGCGCAGTTGGTGAGAATAAGGCCAACGTTAATTCATGTAGTAGATTTTAATCAGAAGACATTTTTCTGCATTAGAATTTTTCACATTATATAAGCTATTTTCTGTACAGGATGGCAGTAACAAACGTGATTTTACTTTAACCAGAATCTTCAGACAGTTTCTCTGCGTCACTACGTGCATTTGAACGGATGCTTGTCTTTGTTAACCTTTACAATAGCAATAAAATGTTCCTACCCAAAAATTCCCATCTCAAGTCAGTCAAAAAAATAAGCCTCAAATTTGCAGCCAATTTCTACCTCGATGTTTTCTCACTATAATTATACTAACCTATATCATATATGTCATTGCGATGCACTGAAGAAAATAAAGTCAATTGCCTACGACCTACATTTCCCGTTGCATGGTTACTCGTCTATCATCCTCGATTCGAACCCGTGGACTTTGCAGATCTCTGTGCAGGTAGACTAAAAAATTCTAACATGCCATTGAGACATCATTGTATCAAAATCATCAGTAGGAAAAATCTAGACAATTCGACAAAATTTACGATTTCAACAAGACTGATGCGCATGTAAATTACAGGCATTTGACATTATATATTTTTCTCATAATAAAATATATCCCTAACCCGATCATGAAGGGGGAGGGGTATAATTTTTTTTCATGATGGCAAAAATTTATAACGTCAGGTGACGGTGATGTAGATCGAAAAACTGAATATCAAAAGAGATTGATTCGATGTTCTTTCAACATTTCATTGAAACGAATAACAAGATATAAAACTTTGCTATGATATTGAAAATACGATGGAGTAATTCCCATGCTCAAAAACATTTCCCTATATACGCACCCGCACTTTTAAAATCAGATCTCAAAGCTTGCATTCGAAAACGTAAATAAGTTGTGAGATAAATGTTTTATGATATACTGAAGACAGTTTTAGAAAAGAGCATTTTTGTCAGCGTATACCGTGTCTTTATTTTATATTGAGTTAATATAAGGGGCGTTTTGTATCGATAAAGCCTATTTACAAAATAACCAATCAGTAATGTCTTTTCTCCAACTTATCTTATATAAAAAGACAAGATAGACTATTAGCACATCCAACTGAGTAGGGCTACAAACACGGTAAGATTCCTATACTATATACATCACTTATGAACACTTTGAGTATAATTCTTTTCGAATACTATATCGTCGCATCTTAAATACAGAAGGAGAAAGTGCAGTTAAAAATGATATAACCCGTCTTATAAGTTAGATTTTTTTCTTTCTATTTAGACCATGAGTGTTTTTGCCAGCATCATCATCACACTTCTGATCAAACTGACATCTTTCACTTTGGGAATCTCGGTCAACATTTATCTCCTTCTGAAGAGTATCTTGGAAGCCGACTTCCGTCGTATTTACTCATTAGAAGTGAATATCGTGGTGACAGGGGCTATATTCTGTG
Organism: Magallana gigas; assembly: GCF_963853765.1. NCBI lineage: Eukaryota > Metazoa > Mollusca > Bivalvia > Ostreida > Ostreidae > Magallana > Magallana gigas. The sequence continues at coordinate 53,672,002 of NC_088855.1, read as the reverse complement.
GACTGTACATTCCACTAACGTTCGTCAGTCGCCTTAGTATTCTGTTTTCTTTCGTGGTCGACTGTAAGTACTGCCTAGCAATCCTGTTCTTTCGGACGTTGACATGGAGCAACATGTGCCTAACGATCTTCTTCATATCCATCCACCGTCTGAACCGCGTCCGCCAGCGGATTGTCGTGATCCGCCCCAGTCTCACCAACTTGATAGAGATCTCGGTGTCCTGGGTCCTCAGCCTCCTCCTCTCCAGCCTACAGGTGACCAGTTACTCGCAGGCCTGGACCAGTGAATTCCACAACCAGTCCTTCTTCGGCGAAGGGTGCGCCATCATCGCGTCGAATCCGTCAACCTTATTTCACGAATCCTTGCAAATGCTTTTATACAGCGCCATGCTTATTGCCATCGTCTTTTGTTGGTTGGGTATTTTACTAGCGATCCGAGTGCGACACCAAGTCCAGCCTTTAGAATCACTAAGTTTTGCCTTAACGAGACATCCAACAATCAAGAAAGGAGTGACTTCTATCTCAGATACAGTGATCAAAATATCGATCCCTGGGTTCATTCACGAAGAAACTCGACACGAATCAGAATTTGACATAGAAATTAAATCGACTGGGTCAGACATTCGACATTTCAATTCATTTGACTCTGAGGAAAGTCTAACTAACGCATTTGAAGGCTCCTATACAGAATCATTGAAGACAACAACGAACGATGAACCGGGGTATAGCGACGTTTCGGAATTTTCTGGTCCTTCCAGGCTGTTTCGTCGAACCTTCAATATCAGTCCTAATTCTCGACATACCCAAAAGTGGTCAGAAAGAGACACTACGCTGTCTAATCTGTTTACCTCTAGAAGAAAATCAAGTCCACGACTTCGGCGATCCAGATTTTCTCGAAGTCATTCAGATATGAATCCCACACAAATTAAGAAGTTAATGAATAAGCTAAACGAACACGCTGATTTGAGTCCAAAGAAAAAATTTGCATCTTTAACATGTCGGGAAAAAAGAAACTCGTTTAGACAATCAAGGAGACATTCTTCGAAGTTTAAATTCACACAGGAAACCCTGTCTAGTAAGTGCTCCTTCGACGGTAAACAAAAGTCAAAGGTTTTGAAGAGAAGTCATAGCTCAGGCGACTTCTGGTCCAGAGCTGAGAGTTTTAAACTACAAGAGAGTGACTTATCCCTCAACAATTTTCGATCGAAACATAACTCCTGTTCTAAAACCTTCAGCACCAGTAACGATGGGTATCTCTGCAAAAAATCTTCAACAGATTCGAAGAGGATAAGCTCAAGCGACAAATCATCAACTGAACGTAGAAGCATCTGTAAACGTACGACGCTAACGTCATACTCGGACACGAAAAATTCGCCGCCAAGTCACGATTTCCCGCCTTCTCCAGGAGATTGTCGTCTGAAAACAAGACGTAGAACAAACGTGACGAACTTGACATCTTGGTCCGAGCTTTCCAGCTTGGACCACCCATGGGAATCCCCAACCGACATTTACGTTATGAAAAGAAAACGAAAGAATTTGGCATCAATATCGGATACGAAATCCATATTAAGCAGCGAAAGATTTTCGTGTACAGAAAACGCAAGTGATAGATGTCCTAAAGAGCGGTGGCTGTACGCAAGAAAGAAAATAAAGAAACGCAGCGAGAGCAATCGTCACTCTTCTATAGATTCAAGACCATGTGCATGTTGTGAAAAACGCAGAGAATTACCAGAGTTAATTCGTCCAGAGACTAGCTTGTCCCTGTCAAGTGGATTAGAACTGCATCTAACAGAGAAAGGCGTGGTGAATAAAAGTTACGAAGAAAAGGAGAGCTATACAGAGACTAGTCTGTCCCTTCATTCCCTTTCAACAAACGATATCGAGGATGTCAACAGCTCTGAAAAATACATGACAACCCAAAAGATCGGTGGAATATTCCTTTCTCCAGATATTCCAGAGTATAAATTCTCCAACATCTCATTCACGCCGTCTGAGAAGGTCAAATTCTGGAAGCAAAAGATAATCGAGGACTTGGATGAAGACGAACACGATTATGATGACGTCGACGAATTGCCAAGTTCAAAGGTCAGTCAGAGCAAAAACCCAGACGTACCAGTGGAGATCAAAATTATCCGACCGTCAACCGCGGGAAATCAGATCGTCTCCAGAAGGAATGCCTTCATGAAGGAATACCCAATTATAGAACAAATTCAGACTGCAAATCGCATGGATCAGCAATGTGTTTGCGATAGGAGACGCTTCCAGTCTACCCATAATTCAGTGAGCACATCCGATTCCGTCTCTAAACGTATGCTCCTGGCGTTCATTCTCGCTATGCTAATGTTTCCCTACATGCTTTTGCTTCTGATCAACATCAGCTCGGTCCATGACGTCACGGATGTCCTAGAATACGCCGCCGCGCTGGTTGAGGTAGTCTTTGCTCTGAAATCGTACTTGTACATTTTATACAATCGTAATATTATGAAAGTACTGACACGCAAGACAAGACGTACACTTTGGCTTGTCTAAAAAGTCAGCTTTGTTACTAGGTATAGATGTATATACATTATTTAAACAATGTGTTTGTGTTTGTCAAAATTGGACAATAAATTATTACACTATACATTTCATGTTCAATTGAAATAATCTGTATCGTGATCGAATATTCTGAAAGTGATGAGAGATAACAGTTTCTTTTTCTTTTTGGGCGAGGGAGAGAGTGTAACATTATCTATCCAGTAGCAGTCATTTTCTCGTCATCCACCTCGTCTTGTAAATGACTGATATGTTTGTATGTTTAGGATAGTTTCAGGTAACATAAACATCTACCTAGGGTTAAATCACAAACACAATTGCGTAAAAAGACAAGACAACAACAGCTAGTATACTGGCTCCGCCCATTTCATTAGAGTGACCAAGACATAACGTGCAATTTGGTTAGAAAAGTAATATCATCATGATCATGTATATAAAAAGAAATGTGATAACAACATCACCCACTCTATTATCCAATAAAAAGTCGCTAATACCCTATTATAAGTTATGCCTTTAACCTTTAAGAATCTCTTAAAGTTCACAACTATCTAGATGTCAGTCTTCAATAGACAGCTTAGAGAGCCGTAAACGATGGAAAAATTAAATTAGATTGGGGTAAAACTTTTGATCTGCCGATGAAAAAGAGGGTTAAGTAAAATTCTAGCGATTAATTATAGCGATTTAGCCATTGATTAAGGTGGAATAACACACTTGAAAAATGTCACTAAAAGTAAACAGTTATTGATTTGATTGTGAAAGATATAATGATAAAGAAATTGTACATATGTCAAATAAGCGCAAAAATTTCCAGTTTGGGAATAAAAAATGAATGTCTTAAAAATTCAATTTAGTAAGGAACAACAAAAGCCACTGCGGGATACGAACTCGGGGTCTATGGATCACAAGCCCTACACTTTATCCCCTCGGCTATGGAGTAAGTTTCATCATGCTTTCGATAAAATTCTTTTAATAAAACGAAATGTCGTTTCGATTTTTTTTATCTTCGCTCACTCCGCCCGTTCGATAAAACTAAATGGTATCCCGCGCTTGTTTAAATCCTTACACATTAATTAAAATGTTGAACCATATTTTTATGCCCCCCCCCCCCCCCTTCGAAGAAGGGGGGACATATTGCTTTGCTGGGAAAAGCCTACCAATTATTTTACCATAGAACTCCATACAAACGTTATGACCTCTCAGTACTTTACTATAATAGTTTCAGTCAAATCGTTGGTATCATTTGAAACTTCAATTTAAGGCCTTTCAGGAAATGACAAAAAAATATAGGGTCCCGTGGCGTTTATAGGTCATATTTGCAGTTGTTTACAACTTTCAGCGATCGGCAGTAAATGTCACTCTACACAAAAAATCAACCCCCACCCATACAATTTTTTCCTAGTGTTGCTAAATTCTTTAAAATATTCCCCCATTCCATCATTTACTTTAAAAACTAATATTTTTACTACAAAATGAAAATTGTCACATACCTGAATTCAGCCAATCGCGTAACGCCGACCCATTCATTCCTTATTACAACGTTTCTCTAATGTAAACATCCGGGGCCCTTTCTCAAAGAAAAAGGCCTACGTCCAGGCGTAAGCTTAGTCCGGACTAAATCGGGGACTAAACCTCAAAACAGGACTAAGTTGCGTTTCATAAAAAGGCGGAAACTTAGTCGGGACTATATTTGGGTTTATATCTACGTCTGCTAATGGGTAGGCGTAAGTCCTTAGTCTGTGCACAAAAATGGCGAGTGTTTTGTTCTTAAGGCAAAATAAACAGAGAATTTTAATTTTTGGTTTGTTTTACGTGTTATTAAAGGTAAACATTCTCATTTATTGAAATATTTGTAAATATACGTATAACTTAAAAAAATACCTATTGTTCGATAACTGTTCCTATTTCTATATAAATTAAGATTAAATCAATTTGATAATTAATGGGCTTACCTTATTAAACGCGTGTAATATACATTACTACTCGTTAATGAAGTCTACTTTAAGTATGAAGAATTAAAGATGGGTATACCCCGATAAATGATATAAACACAATAATCAAAAAGATGCTGTAATTCTAAACTAAACATGTATTCCCCAACAAGATAGATGTATACATAAGTACGAATAGATTATTGATTTTTAAATCAATACTCAGTAAGCATAGACTAGAATTTAGAACCATCTTAGCAAGGCCTTAGACTTTCGGTAGGATGTAGCTATCTATTTCTTGCGTCAAAACAAGTTAAAAATAATGCTGGTTTCAAGTGAAATATACACAGTTGTGTAGTTTTAGTTCAAAAGCCAGACAAATTATGTCGATTTCAAAGAGCCATGGCTGCGTAGCCAGCGATGTAATAGACTGCAGTTTGACACAACTATTCAAAGTCCAAGCTCTTGTTGAAATGGTTCTAATGTTTCTAATCAAATTTGAACCTATGAAACGAAACTGATTTCAAAATATTGAGAATACTCCTTTGAATAGGAGCAACGCAGAACGTTTACAGTTGTAATTTGTCCTTGTGTGTGGTTGTATATTCTTTACCTATATTACTTACAACTTTACGACACGTATACATTCTCATTTTCATTTTTTTTTACTCCTAATATCTTTACAAAACCGTATGAAAGCTACATGTATTTTGAATGTTAATGAACTCGCATTTAGATACATGTACAATCAATTTTTGTTAAAATATTAATAAAAAATTAATATGTTTTAGAAGCGTGCAGAGTGTGTATCAATTCTATAGATCTATTGACAAGCGTTTGTCAAGGTTCTTGAAGATTCTAAAATTTCACATGCACACTTCCTTGAATTTTCGGAAATCAAATTCTTTAATCTTATTAATTCTAGGATTAAGTGACCAATTGCCTTCATATTAAACATCGATTGTAATTCTTTTAAATAGGCATAGTTTACATGTACTATCAATGATCTTCGTGCATATGCATATGTGCTGTTTATTTGTATCATTTAACTGAATTGATCTTTATTTACTGGAGTTCATGATAGTTTTGTTTCATCATATTTAAGATGGGATGTTTTTTTTTATTTCGAAGTTGTCGACTTGCAATACAAAAGCGTTGTTCTAGCAGTTTTACAACAGTGTGAATTATTTACACATTTAACTACCTTGCATTTGTCATACTTATTATATAAACAATTGTATACACCCCCACCCCAATAACCCAAAGCAGATAGGGAAAAAAGTAAAACTCAAATGTACTTGTTAAAACCCTTAAGATGCAAAATGTCTTATCCGGAGGGGGTAGGGGATTTTTTAGATGCCTTTCCATTAAACTTTTAGAAACCTTTTATTTATATCACTTTCTTCAGATAGGTAGGGTGTTCTTTGATGACTGCTTTTATATCTATATTTTAATCAATATACTGTATAAGGGTTATTTTCGTCCCGTGTAACTTCCGCCCCTCTACACTTGCAAACAGTTTCGCTCTGTCGTGAATTCGCCAAGTCACAGTTGTTACTTAAATTACTTAATATTAGACAGTGAAAATCAACAAGTCTAAAATTTGCCCGCTGACAACGAGGGTTGAATGATTGAAAATTAAACGGGGGCGAATAATTCCCTGTATACTTACAGTATATACTACCTTCAACCCCCCTCCCCGAAAAAAAAACAACAATCAATCCATTAAACCAAAAACAGGAAAGGGAGTTGGGGAGACCCCGGCCTCAAATGTTGATTATTCCTGTCCTTTTAATTGTTGACAATATCTTTCAAAACTATTATCATTTGAATCGCAGAAAATCAAGAATCGTTTCCGTGCATGTCATTGTCTACATTCTTTCGATATTGGAACAAATGATGGAACTTTTCTTCCTTCTGTAGACATGGACAAGGTTCATGTAATGTTATTTATGCAGTAGATATTTTCTATTTCAGTTTGTTGCTGTTTATAACTCAATGTCATTTTATTTTATATAAATAATATAGTGATATGGTAAAAAAGAATCAAGCCTTATCCCAGCATCTGAAAGTGCCTAAATATCTATATGAAGCATGACTTATCATTCTGCAGATTTATGCGGGCATATCTATACTGTACCCTGTCCCTGTATTCTATAAATATTTGAAGTTTACACGGACATTGGAGTTAATATTCTATGCATTGTTTCGTTCAATTAATATGTACGATTGTGTCTCAATATCATCTACAATGCATTTAATTGTCATATATTTGGTTTCTGAAACCTTTGAAATATGCCTCTTTCATATCAACTGTTTTTCCCTAAAATGTCATTATGTTATGAAGTGTATAGGCATTTGTTCTACTTTCATTAATATAAACTGTTATGAACAACTTGAACTATGCACATTCAGTGGTAAAGTATAACATGCGTACTTTCGGGTACTACATGTACTATGAATTGGAAAATTGATCCACCACATATAATCATAGCCTCAAAGCAAAACAAAATACGATATGCGCATGCTTAGTGCTCAGCGGAGATGTCCAAGTTCTTCGACTTACGCCTCTTTCAGAAAAGCAACTTAGACCCGACTAAATATTAGTCGGACTAAATTAGGCTCAGATTTACGCTTTTTTGAGAAACGGGCCCCGGGGGTTTGGTTCTCTCATTCCTATACTGCTGTCTGTCTGTCGGTCGGTCGGTCGACCAACAGTTTCCGTTCATTTTCTTCGCAGAGGCTGAACATATTGAAATGAAATTTAGTACAAAGGTTTATCATAATAATATCTAGGTCAAGTTCGATTTTGGGTACAATCGAGCAATTTTCGACAAAGTTGTGCCCCTTGGAGGTAGAAAAATTCCATTTATTTGCAGTTTCCGTTCATTTTCTTTGCAGAGGCTAAACTTATTGAAATGAAATTTAGTACACAGGTTAACCAGGCTGAAGCGAACAGCCACTAACAGCAGCCACTAAGTCCGTAGAAGCTAGCAGCCAATAAGGAAATTCATCAAAGTATTGAGAGTACTCGAACAGAAAATTATAATTTACTTTATTATTGGCATATTTTAATTAATATCAAAAAGAGTTATTCATGAATAATTTCTCTGAGCATGGACAACTTCAGAGGCAGTAAAGCTCTTTTCTCAAAATATAACATGCATCAAAAATCATAAAAATCCTCATATTATTTCAAAAATAAGACGGTCAGACTTCTTGAATTGTGATTTTATTCTCATAAAATAAGTATCCTCAATCGAAAACCAAAACGTAATAAATCCAAAGATGAATTTAGGATTATTTTGTGTCAGCCATGATTTGAGAGAAAAATTACAAGAGACTATTAAGCTCACCCGAACTTTGCATTTTTTAGCATTTCACAATGATATAAGGGTGAAAAGTGATCACAAGAACTTGGAAACACTAGGATTAGGTAGAGGGCCTCAGGAGGTATTCATAATAAGCGTTTGAGGGCACCTATGGCCCCTGCAGGAGTCCATTTAGCTCATCCGAACTTTGCATTCTTTAGCATTTCACAACGATATAGGGGTGAAAAGTGGTCCATTATCTACCTTATCTTTGAAGTGTGCATCAAACGGATAACAGGGCAGTGTAGGGGACCTAAGGGGCTATTATTTCCCAGTCTCAAATTTGGGCTGTAGGGGTATCATAAAGTGGCTCCCAGGGGTTCTTGCTCATTTCAGGGGTTTATATCGACTTGAGATTGACCATAAGAACTTGAGAACACTAGGATTAGGTAGAGGGTCTCAGGAGGTATTCATAATAAGCGTTAGAGGGCACCTTTGGCCCCTGCAAAGGTCCATTTAGCTCATCCGAACTTTGCATTTTTTACGCTTTTCACAATGATATAGGGGTGAAAGTGGCCCATTATCTACCTTTTCTTTGATGTGTGAATCAAACGGATAACAGGGCAGTGTTGGGGACCTATGGGGCTATTATTTCCCGGTCTCGAATTTGGGCTGTAAGGGTACCACAAAATGGCTCCCAGGGGTTCTGGCTCATTTCAGGGGTTTATATCTGACTTGAGATTGACCACAAGAACTTGGAAACACTAGGATTAGGTAGAGGGCCTCAGGAAGTATTCATAATTAGCACCTATGGCCCCTGCAAGGGTCGATTTAGCTCATCCGAACTTTGCATTTTTTAGCATTTCACAATGATATAGGGGTGAAAAGTGGTCCATTATCTACCTTATCTTTGAAGTGTGCATCAAACGAATACCAGAGCAGTGTAGGGCATATGGGGCTACTATTTCCCAGTCTCAAATTTGGACTGTAGGGGTACCACCAAGTGGCTCCCAGGGGTTCTGGCTCATTTCAAGGGTATATATCTGACTTGAGATTGATCACAAGAACTTGGAAACACTAGGATTAGGTAGAGGGCCTCAAAAGGTATTCATAATAAGCGTTAGAGGTCAACTATGCCCCTGCAAGGGGCAATCAAATCACAATGCTAGGTGTTCCATTGTCTCATATTTGTAATTATACGATGTCTTTTTAATTTTCGATTAATGTTGATTCCGGGGGAATGAAAAGGCCCGAGGATAAGTTTTTAAACACGCACATGTTCAACTTCGATGTAAACAAATTATCTTGCCACAACGGCTTGTCTTGGGGTTTTAATTGTATTTGTATCGGGGTTTTTTTGCCTTTTAATTTATCATCTCTTTTATATCGTAATACGTTTGCATATCACTTTATATGTTGCATATAGTTTTTCTATTTGTATCAATAAGACTACACTTAGGATAACAATATTTTCATAACTTATGGCCTGTATAGACGTACATGTATTTCATTTCTATCCAACAAAGACGAATTTATAACTCTTATCCAGGCGAGCTTTACTGCATCGGATGTCGTCAATGCTTGTACAAATTAATGAGCATTAATCATTTAGATATTAATTAAAATATGTCGATAATTAGGTAAAATATAATTTTCTGTTCGAGTACTCTCAGTACTTTGATGAATTTCCTTATTGGCTGCTAGCTTCTAAGGGCTTAGTGGCTGCTGTTAGTGGCTGCTAGCTTCAGCCTGTTCACAGGTTAATCATAATAATATTTAGGTTAAGTTCGATATTGGGTACAATTGGGCAATTTTCGACAGAATATACCCCTTGGACGTAAAAAAAATTCCATTTATTTGCAGTTTCCGTTCATTTTTTTCGCATAGGATTCACATATTAAAATAAAATTTGGTATACAGGTTTATCATAATAACATCTAGATCAAGTTTAATTTTGGGGTCGATCAAGCATTTTTGTTTGACAAAGTTATGTGTCTTGGACTTAAAAAAATTTCAATTATTTGTAGTTTCCGTTCATTTCCTTCGCAGATGTTTCCAAGGGAGGGGGGTAAAAGTGTTTTACAAACATCTCTTGTTTGTTTTTTTATTTTATTGCATATATCCTAGGGTTTTTTTCTTAACTGTTTTCAAAATTAATTTATTCTTTAAAATTTAAATATGAAACAAAATTAAAAACAAAGTCAAACTGCGTTCCTGGGCACCCTGTTGTGGAAAATAAATTCTTTCGATCAAAACAAAAAATCGCATCAAATTGCTCCATTTTATTTATTAACTTTTTGTATTAACCAAAGATGTCCCATCCCAGGTATGAATATCTGCCCCCGATACTCGATGAACCCATCTTACACTTTCTTTTAACAAGCAAATAAACTGATCGTAAAAAAGTGAGTAAAATTAACTAGTAAACTATTGTTAATGAACATCAATACGCTAGATAAACGAAACAGCCAAATCGTCTCCAATGTGAATTTGAGTCAATCATTATCATGAATATTTCGTGCAGTCGTGATTTTTTAGGTCGATGTAGATTTCGACCAATTGATAAACGGATCGTGTAGATTTCAGTCCTGTCAGTTTCTACAGAGTTATGAATTACAATTCCATATGAAATAGAGGGAATCAGACTTTGTGGATGTAAATATACACTAGTACCAGTTAATGAGGTCAATACAACGATTTAGCTACCCTCGAAGTACAATACTCACCTAGCCCGAATTGTTTTTATATATGATTTAATCCAATGTAGGAAAAAATTAAATGTTAGTTACCTTGTTGGCCACGTGCAGATAATAAACTTGTATAATTTGGTAGAAAATTGGATTTCAGCCAATCAAAAGCTAGAAATTAATCCATCGTACAAGAACGTTATTTATCACATGTTTGGATCAATATGCGGTGGATAACACATTTGGAAGTACATAATAAATGATTCAGTTGAAAAGTTTTAGAGTTATAACTGTAAAGCATTTAAGGCTGTTTTATAATTTTCTTTAATAAAATGGTAAGAATACTAGATGATACCCCGCGCAAACGCGGGAATTAACACTTAACACATTATTATAATATAATGCTTAATGTTGAACCATATTTTTTTTCATTTTGTATATCTTGTTACAAATATTATACTTTGACATTCGATCTTGACACATCTGGTAAAAACAAAGTTGACAATTCTTGGTGCAAGTCTGGTGTTTATTTGAAAATCAGTCATTGGTATTCAAAAATGTTCAAATTTTTCCATATCTTAATCTATTAAAATTGAAATTAAAAAAAAATGCAGTATTGGATATTTAAAGGAGCGGGCAGGGATGAAAAATCTAAACTGAAATGGAAAATATACACATGTACATGTACTTGGCCTTAATCCGGTTTGTTGCAGCTGACTTGAAAAAAAAAACAACTTTATTTTTATTCTACGTGTATTTATTAAACCTGGGAATAGGTAGTTGTATCATTGTTTGTAAGCTTTTCCTTTGTTGTCAGCAATTCATTTTTTCTTGATACACAACATCTTTATGTGGTGTATCTGTGATAGATCACACTTTAAAAAAAAATAAAGAGTAGCAAAAAATAAGAAAATTGTATTTATCATTTACAAATTCATGAACTTATCATTTTTTACTGCTTAAACAGCCACTTAATTACGGCTCGAAATGAAATACACAATTATCTAAATCCGGTGTACTCCACGAGTCCAGATTTTTTCCTCATCTTCTGGCATTATCGAATCAGCTTGTCGCACTTTGGTACCTGAGCCCTTTGATAATAATTCCTTCATGCAAACATCTAAAACTTTGCCGAAAACGGCAATAAGGTCGCCATGTTCATCAAGAAAATTCACTGCCATTCTGTTTATGTACATCTAAAACAAACGCCGTTACAAGTAATTCTGTTTAGGATCTTCATCCCGGAGATGCATATCAACAGATTGTGAATGTTCAGGTTTCCTAATTTACTTAAGAAATTCGGTTTCAACTATATATCCTAAGAATTGCGAGAGCATAAATTCACAACCGTCATCCACGGCATTTTTGCTTAAAAGGGCGAGGTAGATGGAACTTTCATAAAATGTATTACGCTTAACTTCTAGAATCACGTGCTCTTTTTCATTGGTCATATAAAATGGAACATAATAAAATTTTGATAGATCATGGGCAACTCAGTGCATTGAAAACAACGATACAAAACATATAGAGTAACTTTTTAACTTGTGCATCTTCAGATATCAGACTCGGGGGACAAGCCCCCTCGTCTGTTATCTGAAGATACACTCGTTAAAATGTACTCTATATATTACATGTATCAATCGCAACTTCCCGAGAGGTTGCGATTGGCAGTATATGGACGTAGAATTAAGGTGAACAACCAATCTGTCGTGGTATGAAAATGTATGAATTCAAATTAAAACATGCTCGGTTATGCATTTACCCATTTACATGCATAATTTAATCCAAAGTTGTCAGATTCAAAGAAGGTGGCCAAAGCTGATGGTTAACTCTCCCTACACTTTCCGCCATTATGTCAATCAGTCAACCCGTTTCTATGCACCCCGTTCTGGAAAGTTCTTTCCATGAATACTAAGTAATTGTTCCATTTTATTTATTAACTGTCTGTATTAATTGAAGTCCTATCCAAGGTATCTGCCCGCGATGCGTGATGATCTCGTCCTAAACTTTTCGTTAATTAGTCAATCCGCATTCTTGGTTACCCCGTTCTAAAAAGTTCTATCCCATTCTCTCACCAGAGGTCGTGCTTCGCAAGCGAATGAGTATCAAAACTAAAGTCGCCCACTAAAGTAACGAATTGACTTAATTACCGTCTTCCTTGGAAGGCGGTATAAAGAGTTGAAATAATTTACAGTCTCCGGGTTGTGCACTTCCTTTCCTTTGTGATTGGTTGAAAATACATGATGTGAAAATTTACAATTATTTCATTGGTTGAAATACTGTTCGGAGCAAAGGAGATAATTTTCTGATGATCTTTTTCACGTACGACTTAACAAATTTCGTAGATTTCAAATCTTAAAAAGTTAGAAAACGAAAAGGAATACAAATTGCTATGAATGAAATTCAGCCTTTGGTTTTCAGGTATAACTAGTTGAAAGTAACTTTCTACAATATCTATTGAAATTATCTGTTTTTCTTTTAGCATTGTTTATTCAAATATTTATACCAAAATGAAAAAATAAAATAAAAATTGATGCGGTATGCAGTTATTTGCACCTTAGAAAAATAAATGACGATGCCAGACTCAAAGTCTCACAGGAATCGATTTGGCTGTTTCTTTTAGCTAACTTACTTACGTACATCAACAGTAATTTAGTGAATTTTACTTACTTTTCCTAATCAATTTATCGATTAGCTTAAAGAAAGATGTTAATATAAACAATAAAATGCTTTGTTTGATGATTCATTCGGGTTATGAAGGTAGTGATCATTGCAGAAAAAAATTACATTACCCGCTCACGCAGGTTATGTATTTTTTCTGCAATGTCATTACCTTCATATCCCGAATGAATCACCAAAGAAAGCATTTTATTGTTTAAATATACTCGCTAGTTTACCCTCTTAGCCATGGTCTCTGAATCCTGCCACTCGCAAACGAACAGTTTGTCTCGTTTTGAGTAGGCTGTTTTCACAGTTTTGTCATGTCATTGCTATTTCCAATTCGTACCTGCATGACAGAAGCCGTCTGTCTCCCTCGTTTCCTGTCGTAAAACAGATTCATGGCGATATCTAGTCTTAAGCAAAAGCGACACCCCCTCTCTTTGTTTATCGTACAATTTGAAATTTATGACTTCATCGATTTAGATTTGTTTAATGACATTGACATAGTGTTTTAACCAATCAGACAGGTTTGCAACAGCGCGAAGTTGTATCTTTTAAAATGATGATCAACAATTGCCTCGATAATTAAGATACCAGTACATTAATGAGGGATGTTTTAGAGCAATACTATAGTCTGTCCTAAGTTATTGCTTCCATCACTTTTTGATGACTTTTAATAAAAATACACATACATGTACATGTGAAAAAAGTACAGTTGAAATCGATGAAATGGAAAATATCCAAGATATTTTCATTGATAAATTATCCCTTTTCACTCATAAAAGTTTACAGGATGGAAAACAAATTTCTTATGGAGATTTATAATGAGAAATGTTTACATCTTTTCTCCTTTCGGAAGTATTCGGGACACCTCGCGCAATTATTCAACGTTATCATCCGGGCTTATTAATGGCCGATGCAATGCAAAATCCCCGTAGACTTTCTATTTTGGGACGTGTATTGAAACCTTAAGCGGTAGAGGGGGCGTTTCAAAACAGATAATCTGGACATTTTTCATATCAGTGGATGAACGTAGTTTGAACCCAAATGTATTTATGAAGATCGAAATATCAAGCAAAAAGTGGTGGAAGCAAAAACTCGGGACAGAGTATAGCTGTATTTTTCATGTTGGAATTTTTTATTGTGTAATTTTGATTTACCACTTAAATGACGAAACACGGTTTGGTTTGTAAACTTCTGTTTCTTTTTGGAGGCAATACACTGTAAAAAAAAAAAAATTAAAAATCGTATTTTTTTTAATATAGATCATATTTTTCTTATTCACTGTTTTATCTACATATAACAATTGTATTTTATTTGAAATATATATGCTTTGTTATCGTTATTTTAAATTAATTTGGATTTTCATATTTTATTTTGTCGATTTTTGTAGCAAAACTGCTTTGAATGAAGTGAATGCAAATAAAGTTTCATCATTTAAGAGTAAATTGCAAAGAATTTTCTGACAATTTTAGCTAAACCCAAGGTTCGTGTATTTAGATTATTACTTAAAATAAATCTTTATCAAGCCATACAGCAAAACCCATCACTACCCAATCTTAATCGCTTCATTCATTGCATTCTCGCGCCGTACACTTTTACTTTTATTCCGACTCACGTAAAGGTCAAATCAAGAATCTTTGAATGCTCGTCTTTAATCTCGTAACATCAACAGCAGTTAAGATATTATTTGCAGTAGTTCCTCATTGAGTGTCTCAACCACATCTCATCATTGTAGACTCTCTCTTGATTAATTAACTTACAATATAAATGCTGAAACGTAATTGTAGGGTGATATTTTGCCTATATTTTTGTTTGTACTATTACTAAAAGATTAGGTCAATCTCAAAAGGTGGCCTTTAATATGAAGCACATGCTGATAAAACACAAATTTTACGCAAATTTGTTGTTTTGAGGTATTGTCAGGGGGTCCTTGATTTCAATCAGTATTGTTGACCGGTGCTCTTGAGATGTTGAAATGTCATATCATTTTATTTTAGAATTTTCTATTTTATAGGATGAACACTTAGAAATTCGTTTAGACAAAGGGTGTTTTCTTTATAACATATAGCTATAAATTGAATCGTTTACCAAAAAAATGTCTATTCGAATGATTTGTTTTTATGTGGAAATTCGGTTAAAATTTCATAGGATTTTCTCTTTCTTCGCTCAAATAAAGAGAGATAACCTTCAATGCGATTTGGATTAAATCATAAAACCAGCTTACACAGCGCCCAGTACAATAAAAGAATGAAATGTTAATTTAACACTCTTCAAAAAGCATAAAAAGATTAGCCGTCATAGAAAAACGACGAATATAACTAATTTCATAATCTGGTATCTATGAGATTCAAAATAATTAAAACCTTCTATCCTTGTAATGTTGACAATCCAACAATAGATTCACGCGACCTTGCAATTTAAGGTCAAATTAAATTTTTCGAGTCAAAAACATAATTATGTAACGCAGTTAAAACAAAAGTTAAATCCAGTTATATATTTGTAATATAATCTGAAATGGTTGTAAAGTAAATTTTGATCATGAAAAATTTATTATGTGTACCATTAATTAAATGTTGATATTCAGAATTATTCTTAATTTTTGTATAAAAGCAAACCATGACCATTAATTTTTGCCGGTTACAAAAAGATTTTTGCTACAATCATATGCATCCTTGTGAAATGCCCCCCCCCCCCCCAATTTTTTTGCGCAGCAAAGATTTTTCTTAAGGAAGGAGTCTTTTGTGGTTTTCGACTTGTAAAACGTAAATTTGATTAATTGTTCATTTAATCAAGATGAAAGGAAATTAAAAAAGTATATTTTTCTTTCTTTTTATTATCATATATCTTGGCATAGAAAAAGGAATCAATTTTTAGAATCTAACAAGGACTATATTTTTGGCGTAATATTGGCGTAGGAAAATATCACGTGTTTCGCAATTCAGAATTGCTGCAGATTAATGAGTCTGTTTTAGCATTTTAAAAACAATAACATTAATGTTGAATTTTTTTTTTACTAATGTGAACTAATGATATGATACTTGGGTTTCAGAATATGTTTTTAAAATATGATTTGCCTATCAAATTACATTTTTATAAGCTTTTTAAAGTCCCCATTCTATACATTGATTTTTGTGAAAAAATCACTAAAATCAGTTTTTCTCTCTTAACAAATGGTCAATATATTAGCTTTTCTGTCAATTTATATCTTTATATAAATCTTCATTATACATAAAAATCAGAAATATTTTATTATTGGAAGCATTAAAATAAATAATCAAAATTTCTTCAAAATTTAAGAAAATTAGAGGAAATGCGGGCTCAGCAATATCAATTTTAGTATAAATGTATATTCCAATTTTGTAGTATAAGCTGATAGACATTCTTATATTCTATCATTTCATTGATGAATAGAATCTTCAAATCTTAAAACAAATGTCTACAGAACTACAAAGAGTTACACTTATTTGTATCATCCTTTACGTTGAGAAAAATGGTAGTGACCTTGACCCGACCTTTATGCGAAAACAAAAAGGTCAAATTTGATTAAACTGATAGAATCATTTGGTAATATGATCCGTTGACTGTGTCAAAATTTCATGAATTTCTTATTATAAGAACTATGATTGATAACGAGAAGACTCATTCCTTAAATTTATATACGAAAAATATATACGAAAGAATTTTTTTGATGAGTTAATTTAAATTAATAAAATCACTTCTCAATTTGTAATATGCTGCTTCTTTTTCTTGCTTCATGTCTAAATAAGTTGTTTCCCCATAGGTATCTAGTTTGCCGATAGGTGGCAAAGCTGTGCTGCCCGTCCCACTTTTCTGACCAATGAAATTGTTATCAGACGTTCAACCTTTTCCGAAGTCAAGGACGGAAATATACAAGCAAGTGAAATAAGAAGGTTTCATCACTAAAAAGGTATTTAAAACAATATTTTTATAAAACTCATTAGATCCTTTATTTTATGGATACTTTTAACGTATAATGTCACCAAAACAACACACGAACAACGAATTTTTATGTCGTTTTGTTTGTAAAACATGATCGGGTGAATGATTGTTTACACATTAACTGATTAATGATGTTTACGCGTTGGTCGAACACACGTGCGCAGTTTCTATTGCGTTATCAATAAAATCGTCCAAATGTGCTGCATAAATATCTTGGGACAGATTTTATATAACGTGAATAGTTGTGTGTTCACTATCTTGTTATAAATCCAATTTAATTTGTACGGCAAATTGACATAACGTTAAATTGGCAAAAAAGATGATGGAATGAAAAAGTATAATTTATCTAAAATTCTAAATGCTTTCTTTAATGGTCCACATTAGTATGTGGGCAATGCAGAAAATACCTTGGGCTTACATCGCACTGTAAGTCACACCAGTTATCCTGGGGAAAATCGTTCTACCGTTTGATTTTAGTCATCTTACGTAACTGAATCAACTAAGATAGGATTTTACTTTTAATGTAATTTTAATGTATCCTCACATGTCTTTTTGAATTTCTCAGAAATAATTTTCACATGCTGATTTAAACTAAAAAGATATTAATTTTTTTACAATCAGAAAGTTAATAGACTTATATTACATAGTAGCTCAAAAGTCTGTTGCCAGTTTATGGAGTTTGTGTTTTTTTCAATGTAACTAAAACTTTTGAAAGCAAAGTTTTTTTATTATCAAAACTTGCAAGAAGTATCCTTAGTTGTTCATCTATATAAGACTCTCGCGTACAGTTATAGTTTTCTCCTCACCAGCTGAGTGTCTGTTTGATCCTGATCAGGCAATCTGTTACATCACTCCACCAGGTTAATCCCCAGGATGTGGATCATACAGTAGAGTTAGCATGTCATTACTGAGTACAGGCTCTCCACTGATTGAATGAATCAGTAGATAAAAAGAACCAGCTAGCCTATTATTTATTACTGTATTTACATCCAGGGAAATTAATTAAGAAAAGTGGTTGTTGTTCATGGAACATTATGAACAGCTAAAGGTCTGTCCCAAGATATTTTTGCCGCATATTTCCTTAAATTATTCGATATTTATAAATACCTCTTGGTTCAGACGGTGTTCATTCAATAGTATGAAAAAATCCCAAAGGTTCCCCTTTGAAACGCCCCCTCTAGCTTGTCGGGTATCAATACACGGCTAAAAATAAAAAGTACGGGGGTTTTCCATTGCCAAGGAGATGAAGACGCCCGGATGATAATGTTGAAAAATTGCACGAGGTGTCCCGAGTACTTCTGAATGGAGAAAAGATGTCAACATTCCCCATTATAAATCTTCGTAGGAAATCTATTTTCGTTCCTGTGAATTTTTACGAGAGAAAAATGATAATGTGTGAATGAAGTTATCTTGGGAATTTTCCCTTTCATCACTCCACCAGGTTAATCCCCAGGATGTGGATCATACAGTAGAGTTAGCATGTCATTACTGAGTACAGGCTCTCCACTGATTGAATGAATCAGTAGATAAAAAGAACCAGCTAGCCTATTATTTATTACTGTATTTACATCCAGGGAAATTAATTAAGAAAAGTGGTTGTTGTTCATGGAACATTATGAACAGCTAAAGGTCTGTCCCAAGATATTTTTGCCGCATATTTCCTTAAATTATTCGATATTTATAAATACCTCTTGGTTCAGACGGTGTTCATTCAATAGTATGAAAAAATCCCAAAGGTTCCCCTTTGAAACGCCCCCTCTAGCTTGTCGGGTATCAATACACGGCTAAAAATAAAAAGTACGGGGGTTTTCCATTGCCAAGGAGATGAAGACGCCCGGATGATAATGTTGAAAAATTGCACGAGGTGTCCCGAGTACTTCTGAATGGAGAAAAGATGTCAACATTCCCCATTATAAATCTTCGTAGGAAATCTATTTTCGTTCCTGTGAATTTTTACGAGAGAAAAATGATAATGTGTGAATGAAGTTATCTTGGGAATTTTCCCTTTCATCGATTTTAATTGCACTTCTTTCACAGGTATGTGTATTTTTATTAAAAATCATTCAAATATGCAGCATAAATATCTTGGGACAGACTATAGCAATATAAGGAGCAAAAGTTATGTCTTACCAGATGGATCCAGTTAAAACTTTATGATCAATACAATCATCTGCATAGCATGATCAAATGAGGAAATTCTATGATAAAAATAAACTATAACATACTTTCTTTGGTGGTTCATATGGAAATTAATGTTTGTAATTTAAAATGCAGATAAATTTAAATCATGTATTAACCTGTAGATGCATCATTTGTTCACATGCCCTTTTCTTCAGCCATCAGTTGCTAGGTGATAGGAATTATATCATAGGAATTTGTCAACAAAAAGTAAGCTTAGGTACATGTATGATAAAAAAATAATGAAATATGTAATTTTCCCATTTAAAAAAAGTGGCTTTGTATATGGATATGTATATGCAAAATAGTTAGGCTATTAATGATCTACATCAATTACCGGAATCAGAATGTGTGTGTGTGTGTGCGTGTGCATGTGTGTGTGTGTGTTGTAATCACTGATACTGCTCATATTTGCAACAATGATGTTCATTTTTGTCTGACAATTGGAACACCGATTGGCATAGGCGTCGGAACTGGGGGGGCTAGGGGGGGCTTAGCCCCCCCATTTTTTTTGCAAAGTTATACCTAACCATTATAAACATAGCATGATAGAGGGTTCAGCCCCCCCACTTTTTTCTCGCAGGAAAGACTATTGTTCCTAAATTTACCTTGAAAGATTGAGAGGTTAGATTCAGAAGCATACTAGCCCCCCCCCCCCCCCCCCCCCCCCCCCCCCCCCCACGGATTAGGAATTTCATGATTTTGGAGAAAAAAAAATTTGGGTAAGTAAATTTTTTTTTGGAAGTATAGTATACTCCCCCCCCCCCCCCCCCCCCCGGATTAGGATTTCCATGATTTTGGGAATAACTTTTTTCTCAATATTTCTGAGGATTAGTCTAGCCCCCCCACTTTCAATTTGCTTCCGACGCCTATGATTGGTGTGACTTATTGTTCTGTACATCAGACAATACCAGGATTTAATGAATTTGTTAAAAATTGTTTTAAATAGTGAATAAAAAATATATAGATGACTGTAATGCATTTACATGCTGTTATATTTTATACCTACAGATAAGCAGCAATATGTCATCCAAAAGTAAGAAAATGAGAATGAACTGGGAGGTGCCAGCATCCAAGATGTCTCACCAGACATTTAATCCAATCCGCAACATCGTGGATACAATGAAGCTAACGCCCAATCCAGATAAAGAGATGATAGCTTTATCCATTGGTAAGCTTTACATTTCATACAGACAGTTCAAAAATGTTTTTTATAATAAACGGTGTATGCATACAGCCTTAACAACAAAACATTTTTTCTGTTGAGCTTTATGTCTCCAGTTGAATAATATTGGTGGGTTTTTTTTTCATTTTTCTTTGACTTCATCTGTTTTCCTTCAAATTATGTTGAATATGTTGTTGCATGGATAATCAAAGAGTTTTTGTCACCAAAAATATACTGTAAACCCCCACCACCTCCTTGCCTCCTTTCCAAAACAGACAATGGCAGGGGACCATATAAAAATGAGAATATAGGCAACTAAATATTATGTAGGGTAAAATAAATGCAACAGTTGAAATTGGAATATTAACAAATCAAAGTAAAATTGTTTCACTTATGAATTATGATATTGCTTATTACCAAGAACATTGTTTAGATAACTGGTTTTTACAAATTTGACCAAATGCAAATAAGTTAAATATTAGGAAAAGTTAGAATTGATAACAAATCCAATATGCTTTATGATACATGATTTAACAAGTGTCAACAACAAGATTGAAGTGAATATCATTGTTAACATAAACTAATAGGTGGCCTTAGCTGAGCATTCCCCTGAGATATAAAATGAAATAGTTTTCCTCTCTCATAAGAATATTATTGATTGAAAGACCTGACCATATGTCTCCCTCTAGCTGTTATTGATTATAAAAGTGGCCAGTGAATGTTGTTAAATGCAGGTATACATGTATATTGAATGGTTCTGAGCCTGTTTTATTATTCGTGTTACAGGAGACCCGACTGTGTTTAACAACCTCCCGATCCCAGAGCACATCAACAAGTGTGTGGTGGACAAGATCCATGGTCAGAAACATAATGGCTACAACCCTTCCATAGGTATGACTTATCAATATAAGTAAATGTGTGTAACTACAACCCTTCCATAGGTATGACTTATCAATATAAGTAAATGTGTGTAACTACAACCCTTCCATAGGTATGACTTATCAATATAAGTAAATGTGTGTAACTACAACCCTTCCATAGGTATGACTTATCAATATAAGTAAATGTGTGTAACTACAACCCTTCCATAGGTATGACTTATCAATATAAGTACATGTGTGTAACTACAACCCTTCCATAGGTATGACTTATCAATATAAGTAAATGTGTGTAACTACAACCCTTCCATAGGTATGACTTATCAATATAAGTACATGTGTGTAACTACGTATAGCAACACGTTCATATAGATCCTTAGTCTATGAAAAACAATGGCTACGACCCATCCATCAGCAAGATTTCTTGAGTATTAATGATTACATGTGGTAACATGTACATATAGATCTCTAAGTAGAAAAAAGTGACTACAACCCATTTATTAGTACAATATATTATTGCATACCAGGTATTAATGACTACATGTAGAAGTTAGCAACAGGTTCGTATAGATCTTTAGTTAGAAAACTTTTAAAAATTTAATAGCTTCAACCCATCTATTGGTAAGACAGGAGGGATACATAATTACGATTATTTCAAACATTTACCACATGCATATTGTGCCTTGTACAATACCACAGAATAGATGCAAAGAAAGTTTCCAAAATTGTTGTGGAAACTATTTAATATGTTGTAAATTATATGCACAATGGATGCCCTAGATACATGTGTTATTAATTTATCAGTCGACAGCTTCTCGTATTTCATGTCTTAAATAAAATTACAATTTTAATGGACCTGATAGTGTTGTTTTGTCAGGCTATGAAGATTCCCGCGCGGCAGTGGCAAAGTACTCGTCTACACCAGGCAAAGAGCTAACCGCAAAGGTAACTATCACTACATCAGCTACATTTATCAGTCTCAGTATAATGTCTTCAAACATGTCAGCATCGACATCTAAATCACCTCAGTACAGCTGATGATTAGGACACAGAATACAAACTAATTAAAAGTTAGCAGTGGCTTGCCACAGACCAATATGTCAACATTCTGAAGGCCACAAGTACTGTATTCGAAATTCATATAACTGCATAAGCATTTTCATGGAACAATTAATTAAAATATGTATGTGCTTTGTTTTTGTCTCGATAAAACAGTTAACGATTGATGCAATTACCGGTATGTAGGAAATATGTATACTTTATGGTAGGACATGTCCATGCAACATTAAATGCTTAAAAATGTCATTAAACCCTTTCTATGTGTTTAAAGCGGTGGATGTAATGTTTGTAA
Organism: Magallana gigas; assembly: GCF_963853765.1. Lineage (NCBI taxonomy): Eukaryota > Metazoa > Mollusca > Bivalvia > Ostreida > Ostreidae > Magallana > Magallana gigas. Next base: position 53,649,346 of record NC_088855.1, on the reverse strand, counting down.
ATCTTTGGCAATCTAGTCAGAAATTACTGTATATGATTTGTATACTAACTACTGGGCTGTAAAGTACCTAAATGATGTTAAATACCAGATTAAGATATAAAAAAAAAAACTCTAGCTGTGAATCGGTCCTTGATAATAGAAATGAATTATTCATTGTGTAATTTAAATTATACAAACTTACAGTGTAAATCCACATAAAAAATTTATTTTGCTATTGCCCATTAACATTCCATACTGTACAGGTTGGAGAGGTTTCGACTTAGCTATTTTAAGAAGTTCATGAAAAATTCGGCTATGCCTGATGTTGTTTATTCTCAAAGTTTAACATTTGAGTTTAGAAAGTTTTTCTATGACAAAATCTTAATTATCAGTCTGAAGAATAAATTCGGGAAGATGAACGGCTCCGTCAGTAATTTACTGTCACCTTTTCTATTAATGATCCTACACTTTCAGATAGAAAGGAGATGAAACAACTGAGAGATTAGTGTGGTAGGTCTCAGAATGTCAAAGAAAATTCGTTTTTTATTGACAATGATCAAACTATCAAATTCAATAAAATCTAGCCATGTCTTTTCTGTTTAAATGTCAAGGCCAATGTACAATGATTCGGAGGATGAAATATTTGTCAAAATGAACGGAGTAGATATTTATATATGTTTTTATAACTCAGTTTTGTTTCAGGTTCTGATAAATTACGTAGCATTCCCAGCCAGACGATAAAATTTAAAATCATCCAGAGTAAATATTACATTTTCATTTACTATATATCATTTGTTGTAACTTTTACCAAAAATGATGTGTGTGGATCAAAATTGACATTTGTCATTGAAAAACATATATATACTTTGTATATAAGTAAGACCGTAATACAATTATAAAATAACTCTTTCCTGATTCATTTGTTTTTAGTTAAAAAAAAATTTCTACCAGGTATGCTTTGGAAATGATTTGCATTTTAATGAGAGCTAGAGGAATTTTATGTAAACAAGTTGTTATCATACAGTTATAGATTTGTCATCACTCGACATGTTTTGTCACATTGCTATATATAACCTGCATTCATTGCCATACTGACCCCAGTGAGTTGAATGTTGCCCTGAGCTGTCACATTTTTCATTGACAGGATGTCGTTCTTACTGGCGGCTGCTCCATGGCCCTTGACCTGTGCATCTGCGTCCTAGCGAATCCCGGACAGAACATCCTGGTCCCTATGCCGGGCTTCTCCATCTACAAGACACTGGCCGAGTCACATGGCATCCTAGTCAAGCACTACAACCTCAGGGTACTGTGATGTTCAGTAGTCTCCCTTGTGTACTGTAGATTCCCTATTTTACGCAAAAACTTAATTCCGCAATTCAACTGTTTTGCATCAAATAGCAAGAATATAAAAACGCAAACACTGATTTTTTACTTAGTTTAAACCTGTCTGAAAAATAAAAGCGAGATTTTAAAATTGGCAAAATTAGCTTCTCTCGATTTTACGCAGATATTAATTCCTCATATTTAAATAGGAATCTTCAGTATTAGTGCAGTGGAATTGTTAGAATTGATGGTGTCCTAATTTTCATGGAATTTGTGGGTACCCGTAGGGTTGGATACCGTTAAGGATGAAACGGTACGATACCATACCGGTATTTTTGAAACGATACGGTATTTTTAACGATACGGTTCTATACCTCAATAAATGAGAATGATAATTATTTTTTTCAATAAATGTGTTTTTGATCTTTCAGTGTTATAATTTATATAGATAGTATACAATAACATATGAGCTTACAAACTATGTTTATTCTTCAATCTTTTAATAAAAGATTAACAAACAAATAAATTGAATCTGATTCTCAGATGTTTAGTAAAGTTCCTTGTGTTTTCCCCCATGCAAAATAACTGGCAATGGTTGCAAACACCACAATCTGATTTCCTACTGAAATGAGACTAGACAGCCAAGCGGTTTACCCGGTTGCCAGCCATTGTTTGGTCGCACTAATTGACGAAATATCAGAAAATAGAACAGAAATAAATAAAACACTTTTGCGCTATTTTGTCTTTTTAATTTACATTTATTGTCAGAATAAAATTTAAACACTATCATTAAATGTATTTTAGTTTTTAAAAAAAATTATGTATTGATTTATTAAAGAATTGGCCGTCGAATCAAGTATCGCACTAAGAATGATAAAGCGCATATTTCGTTAATTAGCCTATCCTTTTAATACGCAGAGAATTCGATTTTAGCGAGTCTGTATTCTTTTTTTTAAAAATCATTTTAAGTGTATAAAAAGGTTTCAAAGATCCAGAAATACTGTTATTAGTACCAGTATTAAATGAAACGGTATTTTTTTAAAGCAACTATTCGGTACGGTATTGGTACCGTGTACTGGTATCCAACCCTAGGTACCCTAACAATTAATGACACACAAATTTTTCTTTTTCTATATGTACAAGGGAATCCTTGAAATTACATCCCCTTAAACCAATATAAAAAGTTAACAGTCCATGAAAATTAATCCCTACAAATTTAAATGATTCCACATTATGAGATATAATACATTCTTATGAAAAAAGATTGAAAATGTTTAAAAAGCTTACATCTCTAGTTGTTTTTATCATAACACAATGAATATGCTATATTTCATAAGGATTGCTTTTGTTATCTTGTAAAAATGTACTTGTCTGTGAAAGTTTTGATTTAATTGTAGCCTGAAAAGAACTGGGAAGTTGATCTGGATCACTTGGAGTCTTTGATTGACGACAAAACGGCCACGATTCTCATCAACAACCCGTCCAATCCCTGCGGCTCTGTGTTCAGTCGCAATCATCTCCTGTCAATTCTAGAGCTGGCCAAAAGACACAAAGTGCCAATCATTGCTGACGAGATTTATGAACATTTTGTAAGTTATTAATTTTTATGCAAATTTTTGTGATTTTTTACTTAATGTTTAAAAGTATTTCCATGTTATTGTTAGATAATGTATTTAGTGCCACCCTGTATATTGTGCACAAGTAGTGCTTACGTCATTAGTTGTTGAGTTTTGAATAAACACATAAAACCTAACATGGTGTCAGAAGCTGGCGTATTCGAAGCCACAATTTCCACAAACAGAAGCAAGACAACACCAATCGAGTGATTATTTCGTCGAAAGAGCTTCATATCTACCTCAGGCTCAAGTGGTAACGTTGCATATTTACCCAACGACACTGAAATTTCGCTTTAAAGTTTGTCACGCTGGTGAGCACGTTTTCTACGGCGGCCATTTGCAATCAGATTTGAACTTATTTATTTATCAGAAAAGTCTGAGAGTTTGACAACATTTTATGTTAGTGTGCATCAGAAATACAATATCAACTGCATAATAGTGTATTGATAGCAGTATTTGCATTTTTATACCGAACGATCGATTCTGGGAAAAAACTACGGTGTGCAGTTGGTGACATTTCAAAATGTCTGTAGTGCGAAGTGAATTACCGATTCCTTTACCTATGAATGTGAAGGGAGACCTCAAAGGGAACTGGAAATTCTTTAAATCACAATGGATGAATTATGAAATAGCCACAGGCCTGGACAAGAAACATGATGCAATCAGGATAGCAACATTATTAACGGTCATTGGCAAAGATTGTTATCATATTTATGAGAACTTAAACCTCACGGAAGAAGAGAGACAGGATATAGCAGCAGTTATAGAAGCACTTCAAAAACACTTTACACCAAAGACAAATGTTATCTATGAAAGATATATCTTCAATACAAGTGATCAACTGCCCAATGAAACACTAAATGACTACATCTGCAGGCTGAGAGAACTTGCGAAGTCGTGCGAATTTCGAAACATGACTGATGATATGATACGTGATCGTCTAGTGTTAGGGACCAAAGACACAGCATCAAGAGGCAGAATGTTAAGAGAAGCCGACTTAACACTGGACAAAGCTATAACAATGTGTTTGACAAGCGAAAGAACTTCATCATAGCTGCAGAAGTTAGAACACAACACCAGTCATACAGCCAATTCAGAACAAGCAGAAGTGAAATACGTCAGTTCAAAAGGAGACAAAGCCTATAAACCCAGAGGAAAACATCCATTCAAAGGTCAAGGGAAGAAACAGCAGAAGACTGTACAGCCAAAGAACAGTGCAATGGTTATTAAGTGCAAGTACTGTGGAGGCACACATCCACGAGACAGAGACAAATGCCCAGCTTTCGGACATACATGCTGGAAATGTAAGAAGAAGAATCACTTTCCAAAAGTTTGTAAACAGACTACTGTGAACAGTATCCAAGATGAAGACACAAGTGACTCAGACTCTGATTCTCTATATGCTGTGAATTCTTCGTCTGGAAAACAGTGGTTCGTAAAAATCCACATGAGTGCTAGTGGAAACAGTTCTAATGTTACCTGTCAATTGGATAGTGGGTCTACCTGCAACGTAATAAACTTTAGGCAGTACGCTCAAATCATGCAAAGAGGCGACCCCCCACTGAAACCTACCGAGAAGACACTAAAGCTCTACGGAGGGAAATCGAAACTCATTCCACTTGGCATTGCAACCTTGAAATGCCGGGTGATCCAGTCTGGAAAAACAGAAAATCTTGACTTTTATGTAGTCGAGATGGACCAGACACCTATCCTCTCAGCAGAAGCTTGTGAAAAACTTGGATTACTGACTGTCAATGTAGTTCACAAGCTGACAGCTACGTCATCACAATTTAAGCCAATGTCCAAGGAACAAATTCTTGATGAGTTCAAGGATGTATTTGAAGGACTTGGTGAGTTTGAAGGCGAGTACCACATTGAACTTGACCCAACAGTGAAGCCAGTACAGAGACAGCCAAGAAGGGTACCGCAAGCTCTTAAGGGAGAAATTAAGGCAAAAATTGAATCTCTAGTCAAAAGAGGTGTTCTCAAGAAAGTGTCATCACCCACAGATTGGATTAGTAACATGGTTGCTGTCAAAAAGCCTGGTAAACTGAGACTGTGCATCGACCCCAAAGACTTAAACTCTGCTATTAAAAGACCACATTACCAAATGCCAACTGTAGATGATATTCTACCTAAGATATCAAAGGCCAAAGTGTTCACGGTGATGGATGCAAAAGAAGGTTTCTGGCACGTGAAGCTGGACAAGGAATCCAGTCTACTCACCACATTCTGGACTCCATTTGGAAGATACCGCTGGACACGTTTACCATTTGGACTCTCATCAGCACCAGAGGAGTTCCAACGAAAGCAGCATGAAGTATTAGAGGGCCTTCAACATACAGAGGTCATTATGGATGATATCTTGGTCTATGGATCTGGTGAGACTATGGAAGATGCAATTAGGGATCATGATTTTCACCTACAAGCGCTTCTTCAAAGAGCACGTGAAGTAGGTCTGAAACTCAACAAGGAGAAGTTAAAGCTGCGACTCACTTCTGTCAAGTATATGGGTCAGATACTTACCTCTGAAGGAATGTGCCCTGATCCAGATAAGGTGAAAGCTGTTGTCGAGATGCCACGACCCAAGAATGTTAAAGATGTTCAGAGACTTATTGGACTTGTGACTTACCTATCCAAATACTTACCACACTTATCTGAAACTTGTGAACCTCTACGCAGACTTACCGTTAAAGATACCTTATGGCACTGGGAGTCACAACAAGAAAATGCATTTAAAGCAATAAAGCAACTAGTCAGCACTGAACCAGTGTTAAAGTACTATGACGTGAATGAGGAAGTGACTATTCAATGTGATGCATCTGAAGTTGGTTTAGGTGCAACTCTAATGCAGCAAGGGCAACCAGTTGCGTATGCGTCCAAAGCGTTATCTCAGACAGAACAACGCTATGCCCAAATTGAGAAAGAATGTTTGGCAATAGTGTTTGCATGTGAGCATTTCGATCAGTACATCTATGGCAGAGACCTTATGACAGTCCAGTCTGATCACAAGCCCTTGGAGACAATTTTCAAGAAATCCTTATTAGCAGCTCCAAAACGTCTTCAAAGGATGCTACTTCGTCTCCAGAAGTACAATCTACGAGTAACATACACCAAGGGAAGCGAACTTTATATAGCAGACACTCTGTCAAGAGCCTTTGTGACGGATACCGAATACATTTTCAACGCATTTTTGCAAGAAATCTCACAGATTAATCAAAGTGAATGGATTCCAAAGATCAGCCATTCAAGATTTCAGCAGATCAGAGAGATGACTAACAGTGATCCAGTACTACAAACACTCAAGACTGTCATACTTACCGGCTGGAATGACCGTCAAGAAGATGTCCCAGTAGCAGTCAGAGACTATTGGAACATACGTGACGAGTTAACGGCTCAGGATGGATTGATCTATAAGAGCAACAGAGTCGTGATACCAAAAGTTCTTCGCCCTGAGATGCTCAGTAGAATTCATTCAAGTCACCTTGGAACTGAATCATGTTTAAGGAAGGCAAGAGATGCAGTTTTTTGGCCTAATATGTCAGCTGAGCTACGCGACTTCATATCAAAGTGCAGCACTTGCAACAAAATGCAGGACCAACAATCAAAGCAGCCTCTTATCACACATGATGTACCAAAAATACCATGGACAAAGTTAGGAGTTGATATCTTCACTTACCAAAACCAAGACTATCTAGTTACTGTGGACTATTTTAGTGATTTCTTTGAGCTAGATATCCTAACAGACACATCAGCAATGACCGTAATAGATTGTCTCAAGCAACAGTTTGCTCGCCATGGGATTCCGGATACCGTTATTTCTGATAATGGACCTCAGTTTAAATCTGCAGACTTTCACACCTTTGCTTGTGATTGGGAATTTGAACATTCTACTTCATCACCATATCACAGCCAATCTAATGGCAAGGCAGAATCAGCTGTGAAAATTGCAAAGAAATTAGTGAAGAAGTGTATTTCTAGCAAGACTGATATCTGGAAAGCAATTCTAGATTGGCGAAACACTCCTACAAAGGATATGAATTGTAGTCCCGTCCAAAGACTGATGTCTAGGAGGACAAGACATTCCTTACCAACAGCCGCTGCTCTTCTTGAACCAACTATCAGCACAAATACCCATGAAAAGATCATGCGTAAGAGACAACTTTCAAAACAGCAGTATGACAAACATACTAAGGACCTTCCAGAACTACAGATTGGACAAAACGTTCGAATGAAGAAACACCCGAATGATAAATACTGGCAGTTTGGAACATGTACCCAGTCTCTCGGGAACAGGTCATACCTCATCGACTTAGATGGAAAGTCATACCGCAGAAACAGAAGAGAGATGCGCCCAACCAAGGAGGCTCATGATGCAGAAAGAACAGATCCTTTACCCTACAAGCCGGAGGATGATCCACTCATGATTACAAATGAACGTCCCCAGTACGAGAGTGTGAAGCAGCCTATTGCTCCAGAACCACAAACCGCATTTGGATCTTCAAGAGAGACTATCACATCTCCCGCAAGTGACAATAATTGTGCAGTGAATGCTTCAACTAAATTGCGTGGCAGCTCAAGAATTGCCAGATTACCATCAAAGTTCAAGGACTTCATTATGAATTAAGATACATACAAACAGTATGAACTTTTAATTGAAATGTGCATTTTTTTTTCTTTCGTTTTAAAGAAAGGGGGATGTTAGATAATGTATTTAGTGCCACCCTGTATATTGTGCACAAGTAGTGCTTACGTCATTAGTTGTTGAGTTTTGAATAAACACATAAAACCTAACAGTTATCTGTAGTTATATCTTCAAGGGATCGTTCTGGCCAAAAGATTGTTTGTTTTATAAGGTTGTATTATTTCTCTAATATAAAAATATTTACTTATTAATTTTAATTATTTGCTTTATTGGTGTTTCTTAGAATCTATCTTAGTTATTTTACATTGCTTGAATTAGCCAACACTAGTGGAATGCTCTCTCTGTGTACTAAGTGAATGATTGCATGGTTGATTTTTACAGGTATTTTCTGGGAACGAGTACCACTCTCTGGGGTCACTGTCAGATGATGTCCCCATTTTGTCTTGCAGTGGTCTGACAAAGCGGTAAGAGTCATGTGACCCCCATAAGTACTGTGACCTACATACATGTATGTAGCTGTAAAAAAAGAATTTGAAGGAGGCTGCCTGTGTTCACTGAATATATTATATTAAATATTCTCTGCAAACTGATTCATCAGTTAATGTTATCAGTAATTGTTAAAAAAAGAGTTGACAGTTTGTTCATATGTCAAGTCTTGTCTTTGTCTAGGTTTTTAGTCCCAGGGTGGAGACTCGGATGGATTGTTATCAATGATCACCATGACACATTTACAGAGGTAAGGAACTCTCAAACATTTCTCATTGAGGGATGTCATTTGTATGAAACAGATCTACATCTGTAAATAATACTATAGTATAACGCATACTTCAAGGTCTAAATTTTTGGTAATAAGGAATATCTATCTCGTATTGCAGGAAAAAAATTACAGGACAAACTTCTGATCATTTATCAGTTAACATATATCATAACTTTGATTGTTTGAATATGTGCATGATCATTTTTGAAAAGAAGCTTATGTTGATGTTTTGGAGTAGGTGTTTTAAATAGTTACTTATCTTGATTTCTCAGTCGTTGTAATCTGTAATCTGTAACTGATTAGGTGCGAGCAGGTTTAGTCAGATTGTCCCAGCGTCTCTTGGGTCCTAATTCGATCGTCCAAGCTGCTCTCCCAGAGATATTGTCGGCCACCCCACAGCATTTCTTTGATGAAACTGTACAGTATGTGGAGGAAAATGCCAGAAACTTCTACAACAGGATCAGCAAAGTACCTGGACTGAGACCAGTGGAGCCCCAGGGAGCTATGTACATGATGGTATGTAAGGTTTGGAAGCTATGTATATGTTGGTATATGAGAAAAGTTCTATCACTGAAATTTTTTGCAGGGTAATTTTTCTTGCCAAAAGCAATTCCTACACTATATTCTAAATTTTGGATACAAACTCAAAAAATTCCATAAAAAACTTCAAAAATAAAATTACAGTATGTCCACAGGTGCTTCAAGACAGGACCTAACATACACACCCCAAAAAATAATTTCAATAGCCGGTACAAAACATAACCAAATTTTTTTTGTAAACAACAAATAACTAATGATTTTTTAAAAATCCTTACGGTAACTCCCCTCGTGTATATTAAAAAAAGGGGGGAAGTTCGTCCCCAGGCACTTGTGAGAATAACAAGTGCCAGGTTAATTGTTGATGTAAACATTGGTGCTGTGGAACATTGGTGTTGAATCTGTACGTTTGAAATCTCTGTGTTGTAGATCGGCATCGACATTGATTGTTTTCCTGGCATTAAGGACGACGTGGATTTTACAGAGAGGATGGTCAAGGAACAAAGTGTCTTCTGTCTACCTGCCCAGGTAATTTTGTAATTCAAGAAATATTCATACTGGTATTTATTATTAAATTGTATTGTTTAAAAACTTCTGTTATAAACCATATTTTTATAGAATTGATAGATCTTGTTCTACTAAAATATATGTTATTCATTTTTATATCCTTTTGCTATGATAAACATAAACAGCTTTATATTTACTTCCTCAGTGTTTCCAGTTTCCAAACTTTTTCCGAGTTGTACTTACCATTCCCAAGGCTAAAGTGTCCACTGCCTGTGAGAGGATCGAAGAATTTTGTAAGAAACACTATTGTCCAAGTAAAGCAACCAATGGCAGCACAGGGAGTGACAAACTGACCAATGGCAGTGGTTCTCATTGAGCTCATCCAAATAATGCATCGGACAGGAAATCAGAGATGAATCATCATTCTCTTTCTCCACATGTTTATCCATTTGAGGAATTCTTTAACAAGATCAATTAAAATTCTGCAAAAATCCATCATTTGCTAATGATTGTTTCACTTTGTGCCAAACTTAAACGAATATGTCAAGGCAAACTGAACCTGGCATTCCAGTCACCTGTATTCTTTTAAAACAATGTTTAACTATCACCATTAACTGATGTATTTCTTTGTTTTTCTTTTTACGAACTTTTACTGATATCAATGATATTTGTTCTGCGTACAGTATTCTCTTCACAATATGTTGATTGATGCCAACCTGTTTATTGTATATACGCGTACAATTATATTGGGAGATTTTTTAGGATTACATATGGGTTACATTTATAGTATTTATGTTGGTGTTTTTGGTTTTATTTTATAAACCAACAGTAAGTCATTGTCCTGTTAGAGATGTTTTTTTTACTTCTTTCCTATCCTGATTATGAACAAAATGAATTGCTGTAAAAGATCATGTGATATGTATTAAAGTCTTTGACTTTATCAGATTATACCGGTAGGTATTGCTTTTATAATAACGTAGTTTATTTTGTTATTTTCTTTGTCTATTGTACAAATATTTTTTATAAAATCATGACTTGGTATTTTAAAGGAATTTTTTTGTATTGCAAATTGGCTCTAATTCAACATTAGAGTCATCTCCCTTAGATCTGATGTATTTACTATTTTTAAAAGAGGAGGCAAGCAATCTCGCGAGTCCTCTACATCTGTTTGACAATCTTAGCACATTTATGTAATGTAAACTTTTACTGATTGCATGAAAGGTTGCATTATGACAGATTTTTGTTTTATTTTTTAGCATTAAGTAGAGATCCAGAGTGTATCTACTCTGTGGTCATTTGTGAATAGACCAAACATTTTGTTGACAAGATTTGTTTGTTGAAAAAATATCAATTATCTTACGTTTGTTTTTGTCTTGTTGGAAATAAAATGAAGTTTAATGCAAGTGTTTTGTTTCTTTTAATTTCAACATAAGTATACATAAGTATAAATGTACATTAATCGTAAAGTACTATAAAACAAAAACTTCAGTTAATTAAAAAAAAAACTAATGTTACTCATCATTCATGTTAGTAACAGGTAAATGCAAAATTTTGAGCCAAACGTGACAAGAGTTACTTAATATGTTTGACCTTAAATATTTTGACGAGGCCATAGTACCCTCCAATCCAAAGAACGTCCCTAAATATGGCGATAGAGAAAGGGTACACGAGTCCTTCTTTCTTGGTAATCAGATGGCGGAGGAGCTTGCCGTCCTGATCCAGGATGTGAATGGCGTGACTAGCGCTGTCCGCCACCAGGATGTGGCTCTCCGTATCACAACACACGCCGTTGGGTTTGAAGTCCTTTTTCCCACTCTTTCCTTCATAGATGAACCTGAGGCGTCCATCTTCGTTTAGGACACACAGCCTGCCTGTGTGAGAGCTGGTGTGATCGGCCACTATCAGGTCCTTCTGACTAGAGAGCGTCATCCGGTAGGGCTTGGTGAAGAGCGGAGTCCGCCCGTCCTCCTGGTACTGATACGTAGCGGTCACCTGACCCGTCCGCGTCATCCTCTGCACAACGCGCGTGCTCGAACGGGAACGCGAGTTGGACAGGTTGTCTACCAGCGACAGCAATATTTCTCCATTGGAAGATTTGCACACGCACAGTGGTATTAGGGGTTTCGTGCTAAAGAGGATGTTTATATTGTCTGGGCTTACGGTTCGAACGGTTTTATCCGTGCACGCGTGCACGTGCGTGCCGTCATCATCAATGAAGAAGTCGCGTGAGTAGGCCCCTAATTCCATCATCTGTTTGACCTCTCCGTTCACCGTGACCTCCTTGTTTTGACGAGAGTTGTCACTATAAAGCCAAGCGTTGTTGACAGAGATGGGAACCATTGCAGTAATAGCTTCCGATCCGTTCGTGAATATTCCGATTTCTTTCACGTGAAACTTGTTTTCTGGTTCTTCCACTCTGTACTTCATCAGCATCTTCTTATCATAATCACTGGTGTCTATATGTCCAAACATAGACTCCAACTGCTCCGTCCTCACTTCTCCTTTCTGGAATTTCAGCAAGTTGGCTTCTTCCGGACAGTCCAGTAGCTTTGTTTTACCGAGCAGCGCATTATATTTCTGAACCATAGTGACCAATTCGGCATCCGTGAAATCCCCCGTATTATTTTCCACGACCTCTGTGAAACTCTTGAGGTCAGCGGCATGAGTTTTCAGCTCCGATATTTTTGTCTTCTGCAGCTTCGCAAGATGTCGGCACTTGGACAGGAGTTTCTGAGCCACCTGGGTGACGGCCATTATCAGTTTGTGTTCTTGTTCCTTGATGACCTGCATGCGCCTCGCTGTGGCTTCGTTAATGGAGGAGATGGCCTCCCGAATCTTGGGGAGCTGGGAATCCCTGATGACGCGACACTTGGCCTGTAGAACACTCCGCTGATGTCTGATGTACTTGGGAAGAGCCTCCACTTCGTGGTGTTGGTGGTCGTTGTTGGAGCAGACGAGACAGATCGGCTTGATGCAGCTCTTACACATCAGGATCAGGTCTTCGTCGTGGTGAATATAGCAGTTCTTGAGGTGGGTGGGTTCCCCACGGAACGTTGTCCCCCTGGACGGGATATAGGTCCCCCGGGACAGACGACTGGATGTGGACACCGTCGTCCGTACGGACATTCGACTGGTGGCTCTGTCCATGTTGTTGTATGGCGACCGACTGGGTCTCCAGGCCCCGTGCGTGTGGCGCAGCGGTCTGCAGTATTCTGCTTGACTGAGTCACTAAGCAATCTGCGATCGCTTTGTTTCAAGATATCCAATACACAAAGAACATGACAGGGGGATTTAAATTAAACATGCCTAATCTCCTGAGTGAAAACCAAACTTTGATCTAAATTCGCGTTAATCTGATCTAGTCTCACCATTTCATGCAACCGTCTTTTGGAATGTTCTGTGGATTTTCGAACACATCATTCAAATACCCCTGGTAACCGTATGCATGTTGTTTTCCAACAACAGTCACTCTAAGGTCGTTTTATATGTGCAAAGAGATTCTTGTAATTAATACGAAAGAGCTTTATTAATTAATGTCGTTCATTGGGGATTTACAGACAATTGCGGGTACAATAGATCAGGCATTTGGTCTTTAGATATTAAGAACAATTGCTAAATGATAATCGCATATATCATCGAGGGAGAGGAAGTTTTATTATTCTGATTTTTTCTTCGTCATTGCTTGGATAGCTATCCGTGGGTCCAACCATGTTACCAACGCATTGGTTTAAAAATCGTCTACTCTCGATCGATCGATTGATCAGTATCGATTAGATAGATAGATAGATAGATAGATAGATAGATAGATAGATAGATAGATAGATAGATAGATAGATAGATAGATAGATAGATAGATAGTCGAAAGGGTGGACTGATCGATGAAATGATGGAGAGGACTTGGATCTGATACATACGTTATTCCGCAAAGGTGTAAGCAAGTTTTGACATTTTACAGGAATTCTTGTTTAATTGTTTGATTTTTTAAAGGTGATCAAATCATGAGCCATTGTTTGCTAGACTTTCACCTGTGCCACTAATCCTCATTGTCTCTGTGTTGATATGGAGTTTGACCCCATTGCACGCATGATGTAAGAATGGCACTAATTACATCAACCACCAACAGATGCTGAAATCTTAAACACCTGGAGAACTCTAGATTTATTAGCACTGAGCAGAAATAAAGTCAAAAAACGAAACTAATTCCGGGTTAATGCCGCCGCCTTGCCAGGTGTTGATTCTAGATGATGTCAGAGTTCGGAGTACTTCCAATGCTAACAACCCAAAAGATGAAATAAGCCTGCGATTTCGATTCTTAATATAAATGTCTTGCATTCTTTCATACCAAGCTAAGAAACGGGAGATTTCTGTCAGCTTTTCAACATTCCACAAAAAATTAACATTTTCCACAAGAATTGATGTTCATCAAAATTCTAGTTTTGAATTCTGTTATTGTAGGGTTATGTTGTCGTCTCTGGCGCCTGTTGTACATTTTTGCCCATCCTGTTTGTTCGTACAGACATCTGAACAGTTCTTGGATCGGAAGACGCGGGTTTGATTATGTTTGATAAGTGGGGTTATATCATATCGATTGATTTGGTAGTTGTTTGTAAGGTACATGACTTTTGTTGATGGATCGTTTAATGTTAATTTTCAGATACTTTTGTTGTGTTTTTAGTGCATAATTCCCCGTCAGTCAAAGCATGCAGATTATTCAGCTTTCATTCAAAGCAACGAGTATATGTTGTAGATTCAGATCAAAACTTGCGAAGTTACATTTAAATGATTTGGTTTGTATTGACGTAAAATGTTAGTTTACTGGTGAAAAAATGTATTGTTGGTTGATAATATTGAAAGCTGAATACTTTCATCACATATCATGATGTAAGTCCCATTGGACTGTCTTCAGAATAATTTGTTTATGCAAAAGAAAAGAAATCCGTTCAAATGAAATACTAGTATAGTTCTTTAGATTCATTGATAAGTGCGCGGTTTGCATTCATTTTATGATTTTTCCAACATTTAAAAAAATGACGCATTGTGCAGCTATAGAGATATATTTATGAAAGATAAGAATGGCAAAGGTGCTTAAACAATTCTGTAGGTATCGGCAAAGAATTATAAATACTTTTTTATTTTCATATAAATATATCAAATATCTGAGGGAGAGAGGGCATAATTATTGGTAATTTACAAGACTGCGTGAAATAAATTATCAGAAAATGTGGGCAAACGTGTTCATAGAATGACACAGAAAACGGCAAAAGGGCTTTTTTTCAGAGAAATTTTATAACCTCTACATATTTCAAAAATTTAATATTTAAATAAAAAACGTATAAACCATTGCATGAATTATTTACTTTTGTAATAAATTTATTTATTTTTCAATTTATATTTAAGTTAGTAGTACACTATTCATCGTTGAAGAGACTATCCGGGGAGAATGATTTGAAATCAGAATATGTCGGGGACATTCCAGTACCGTCCGGGGATGGGACGCGCCTGGTCTATTTCAGACCACGATTTAAAATTTGAAATTTAAAACCTTTATAACATTTTCATGAAAATCTGTTCTGTAAAGGAAAATATCCCGGAGTAATTTCTCCCTTAACGAGAAAGATATGAAACCAATATCAAGATTTCCTCAATTTTAATGAATTGTCGCGCCTCTGTACAAAGAAGTTGGTTGATTGATGAGCCAGACGGAGCGTGGTTACAGGAAACCTTCACAAAACACTCCGTGTTAACGGGAATATAGGGTCAGTCGGGGTATCCAACCCCCATAGCACCTGATCCCCAAGCACTGAGCATTGCTTGTATACTCTATCTAAATTGATGTTGTTTTGTAGGCAGTAAAATAGATAGCTGGAGGTTGTCTCAGGCCGTCCGTTGTATCTCGGTTGTTAATGGTTTAATAGGGAGGGGTATAAGCCTCATCGACAGATCAATCGCCCTGACACCTTTATCGGGGGGAATAAATTTATCTGATCCCCCCAAAAATAAACTGGGCAAACCATCCAACAACAGCTTAATTCACTTGTTTGTCCTTTCAGTATTATTCACCAACCTGTAAATAACAGTGAGTTTTTGTTTTTTCCTGAGAGTTGATTTATTAGTGGCGATAGAAAGGTGCGGATCGAGCAGATTCTCCGATTAGAAGGCGCGTAAATTGAGTGTCTTATCGAAGCGATTTATCAGAAACACATCCTACAACGAGCTCCCCTCGGCAGTTTGACAAATTCTGAGTTTGTGTTATTTCTCCTGTTTCTATGTTCCTGGTCAGACTCCCGGGGCTATACAGAGAACAGCCGCTCCCCTGCCGCGTTAAGTACATCACTGATACGACCGGGGGGCTCAGGTATCCCCTAAACGTGTCATCACCCATCAGACCATTCATAGAACTTCTCCTCGATCCCGGAACTATCTCCTGGTCTGAACTCTACTCCCGCGATTCTACCAGGCAGGAAGTATATTGTTTTTGCTAACCAGCACGTCCATGACTTCATTATCATTGCGAGGATTGCCTCGGCTTTCTCTATCGTTTCCCGATCGCTGCTGGTTTATTGGTATTCCTTGAAGAAAGAAATCCCAACTTTGTAAAATACAGCTTTCAATTAGCTTCATTAATTTGGCGGATAATTGCCCTCAAGAACATTTAAATACCTGACAATTATACACAATCGAGTGCACGCTTCTGTAGTAGCATCTGTACCGATTATCAAAGATGAATTAAGAAGCTTTTTGAAATCATAACTTCAATATTATGGGATTCCATAATATCATGCACCGTTCTAGTTTTATTGAAAGCAACCTGAACGACCTATTATTGCCTGGGTCTTTATGGATTCCCTCACATGATACTTACAGATCTTGGAAAGTATGCGATGCGTTTACGATTCATGTGTGTGTTTAAATTCTTATGATATTCAGATGGGAACAAATAAATATCAAATAGAGTTCAAACAGATTTATCGTATTAAATAAATTTAGCCTTTCATTAAGGAAAGTTCAAAAACTGCTGATCTTAAATATACATGTACGTATACACGAAACACCTGTTCTATATGATGTGTGTGTGTGTGTGTATATATATATATATATATATATATATATATATATATATATATATATATATATATATATATATATATATATATATATATATATATATATATATATATATATATATATATATATCTCTATATCTAATTTTTTTTTTACTAAAGTTAGAGGAACGTCGCTAATCATCGTTAAACTTCAATTGCCGCAAAGATTCTTCGAAATGTTGTAATTGAATTTGAACCTAAAATAAAAACAGGTATTTTCGACAAACTCTTAAATTTTTAATGTAATTAGATTCAATGCTATTGAATTAAATTATTGTAAAACACGGGCCCAGTGAAATCTTACATATGTAGGTCATTTAAAGAATGGTCACAGACGCAACTGCAGTCCAGGTAGGCGCATACAAGAAAAGATTAAACACACTGAAAAGCAGACTTCTTTATTAATATATTAGATGCACATGATTTTAACACCAATATCAAGATGCAATGTATATGCATGTGTTCATGGTATTTGTTTGCATTGCTATGTTACAGTGTACGATAAGCATATTCTGTTTCTTCTCTATAAAAAGCATTTCGCTTAAATTCCTTTTAAACCCTTTACAGTATCTCATAATGCGGCCGTATTTACCTTTGGTAACAATCAACCAGATACAACAGTATTTCATAAATCCTACTCATATCAAGATGATAGTGGACATAAAACCATCAATTGTTATATTTCAATCGCTATTTCCATTCAGGTTTGAGAAATAAGTTTTTGACTCAAAGTCGCACTTAATGTCACTTCCGTTTCCGGTGGATCGTATCCCTCGCTTCCGTTTCAAAGAGCTGGCGGGAGAAAAACTACTTACCGTCATCATTCGCTCAAAGGTATGCTTCACTTTGAAGCCACAAATCAACGCTTTTAAGGTTTCTCTAAACCTGGCGCTCAGCGCTACATAAATCCAGAAGTTACAGTGATAGCTCAACAACAGAACAAAGTTCTGTAGAATGGCTATCGAATAGTCAGTTTCAGTTTCTATGATGTAATTGTCGGACAGGTTTTCGTATACTTTGATTCCGAAGACGATGCCGTTCGGAATCTCCACGATGAGGAAGATGATCATGATGATGACCACCATTAACGTCGTCCGCTGTCGGTGCTGGAAGTCTCGTTTTGGACCCTCCGCCGCCGAGGAGATGCAGCGCTGCAGAATCTTGCCGTGTTTTAATTTGTACGCCAGGACGAACGTCGTAATCAGCATCAAAATGCATGGCAGGAACTGTACGAATATTCCACGGAAAGAATTATTTACAATGGAGTACTCATACAGTCTCTTTTCGAAGAAAGGGTCCACTCTTACCCCGCAGACGACAGACGTTATATTGTTCTCCGTCACTTCAATTTTCTTATAATTGTTCATAAAAAATAACGGAAGAAAAAACATCACAGACAATAGATAAGCCAAAAGGGTCATGAAGGCCGACTTCTTCATTGTCCACAATCGTGGTCCCCAGAACGGTTTGACGACAATGATGCATCGCTGTACGCCAAGCGTTGTAGTGAGCCAGACTGACGTCGCATGAAACATCACCGCTAAATATAAAGCGTAGTCATGGAAAACACACAGCGGATGCTGGACCGGGACTGTGTAGTCGCTTTTGAATCCATAAAAATAGAGGTGTACCACACACCACAAAATAGCGGAGAGTGTATCCGAACATGCCAATCCCGCGAGAAAAAGCGTTGTCACTGAACGCATCTTCTTCTTCAAGAAAACACAGATGACGAGGACGTTGGACACCAGCGTCAGTACAGTGATAATGGGGACCAAAACACCATACACGGGGAAGGCTAGATTCTTTGGGAAGGGGATGATTAAATAGGGCACAAAGGTTCCGTTTGAGAGGTAGTCCTCAGGAAATTCCAGCGTCATGGACTGTAGAATCGTCTGATTGTCCATGGCGCGCTGGTCCCCACTGCTATTGCTAACGGTGGTCTCTGAGAGGTATTCAGACATTGCTGAAAACTGGAAATTAAAAGAAAAAGATAAATAGCGAGTCATTAAGTGCCTTGGTACGATCAGATAATCATCAAAATAAATAAGGCCGGTATACCCTAACGGATACTCATAGCAGGTCAGAAAACTCCTTTCTTTCCCTTTTCCACCCAAATTAAACGTTTCTTGTTTGATAAATCAAATCGAACTGATCTTTCAGATAGAATGAGATCAAAATTGACCATCAATCAAAATTTGAATCTAAAACACTGGTAGAAAATACATAACTAAAAATAGACACAAAGCATGATTGAAAGATTTTAAAAGAAATTTCTTTTTGAAATTTTTAAGTAAAAATATCACGCAACTTACTTTGACGTCCAAGGCGAATATATAAATGCGGATTGTTGCTTTCCTTCAGATACAGTTAAAAATCCTTTAAACTTCAAAGAACACGCAAATCCAAATTTTAAAATCCTGAAGACGAAATTAAAAACCGAGTTTACACTGAGCGATTTCTAATAAAAGTCGACATCATTTTGACATAAAGTAGGGCCGTGTTATGAGCTGCTGGGAGGAATACTGGAGGCTTAGCACAGAGGCCGCTGTATGAGTGTTCAATAACCAATCGCCGTCTGTATCTGCCCCTGCACAGCGCCCAGACACAAACAACGAATCGCCGCAACCTCCACAAAGCAATGCTCGACGTCTTCTGAAATAAACAGATATTAATTTATGAGAATTGTTCCTCTGTTGACGGCATTTGGATATTTTGATAAGTCTTTGATTTTCCGATGCCTAATATATAGAATAAAAATTTAGGTGCCTAAATGGACTCGGGTTGGTGAATGGAAAAAAATGGGAACTGTTCACCGAGGGGGTTTTGATCCATACTACGCCCTATTTGTTTACCACATCCAGAGAGAGAATTATATTAATATAGATTTCTATGTCGTAAACAAAACCTCTCGAGGAATACCTTGGTGCGTACCCCAATAAACCGCGGGGACGTACCGGATATTGCGTCCCACGTGATAACGGCAAAACTATAAGAAACCGGGAGTTCAGCTAATTCGATTTAATTAATTTTCATACCAAGACCATTTCCGCGGAACTTATTTTTTATGTATAGTGACAACAGTCCAATTTTCAAAATCTTTTAACATAATTGAATCCTAAACGTTTCGCGATTGATCGTCTTAAAAATGTTTTAATTTCCAAATAATTTAATTCTGGTTGCAACGCGCTTTCTGATTGGCTAAAAAACAATGTTTTATATTGTATAAAGAATGTTGCCTACGTTATAGTAAGACTAACGTCAAAAACGTATCAATACGCCTGACGTTACGTTTGAATTTTGTACAATTTTACATCATTTTAAAGGTTAAATGACCGTTTTTATCTACAATGAAGAGTTAAAAAATTAAATTATAAGCAATGAATTCAATATTTATTAGTTTTATACGATATAAAATGGTTTGAAACATGTTACGCTTGTTTATAAACCGCTTCGCGGTTTATAAAGCGTAAACTGCACCAAACCATTTTATATCGTATAAAACAAATAAATATTGAATTCATTCCTTAAGTAAATTACTCAGAAATCGCCGTAAAAATGTTTTTAAATATCAAATGAATGAATTGCTGTAAACAAATTTAAAATTTTTCTAAGTATAGGTAAAAGAAGCTTTTGAACTGTACTTTTCAAATGGAATAATCACCGAGAAAAGGAGCAATTTTTCCCTCTTTGTCTTTCGCTATAATTAAAATTGACAAAACATTTTGTTTAAAAATTAACAAATTAGCAATTTCTGTTGCATGGGAAGATGGTTAAGGGTTTGGAGACAACACCGGAGGAATAAATGGGATGGAGAAGCGATTCGTAGGCGGCGATTTATGAAATAATTGAATGATTAGCGAATGACGGTCATGAAAAGTTCATGAAGCGCTCGGCTTAAAATATTTTAAGGTTGATATATCTTTTAACATTTATATCAAAGTGAATAGTAGATAACTTAACGAGAGCCCTGAGAATTCACATGAATAAACAGCCTTCATTTGTAATCAGTGTCTTTTGAAGGCTGTTGATGCGTGTGATGATCTACCATGACACGAGTTCCTCAAACACGAGATGTCCTTGGACCGATGACCCAATAAAATGTATTCAACCTTAACAAATACTTAATTCATATCAAAAGTAATCGCTTTCTTACCAAAAATTCATATTCATCGGTTATATCAGGAAAAAAATATGTGTTCGTTATGATCAGATTAATAGGTTATATATACAAAAGCAATGCCAAAGCTGCCAGTGAAAAAAAATTATTGCAGCAGAATGTTTAGAATTTGTTTCTGTATACCTCAACACCAAAGCTGTACAAATCTCGAATTTTTCCCTGTCCTTACATTAATTACAAATAATCACTACTCCATGTCCTGATATAGTTTACGAATACTGACTACTCCCTGTCCTTAAATAAATTGCAGATACTCACTACTTCATCTCCTGAGATGAGTTACAAATACTTACTACTCTTTTGCTATATAATAGTGTAATGATGGTGTAGTAACTATTTTCACAACTCCTTGTCCTTAAAAAAAATTACAAATACGCATTACTACTCCCTATCCTTAGACAAATAACAATTACTTGTTACTCCCTGTCCTCGGGCAAATTGGGAGTACATCTTTTGCAATGTAATAATTTTTAAACAAGTTTCATATAATGTCAACTATTTGTCAATTAGGTTAAATTTATATAAAATTGTCTTGGAATCAGAAACACTTACAATTAACCACTGCTCGCAGATCGTATAAAAATAATCTCGCGCAATTGCAGTCCGTGGGTAAATTCGCAAATGGTCATAACTTATTGCTTTTTCAAAATATTTTATTCAGAAACTCTTTTTCTTCCGCTAAATTTCAAATGACACCTTTGAAAAATGAAGTAACAGTAATGGGTTAACTTTACCAATCAGCCTATAATGGATTCCGTGACGTCAGATTCACAGACGTTGGTCAAATCAACAGGTGAGATTCATACGAAACATACACCTGTCTGTAATCAAATTTTAGTAGTAAAAAGAAATAATCTTAATGCAAAAACTAATGAGCAATTCATTTGAACCCTGTGTGTGGTATGACATCAACATGAAATTACAGACACGGAGAGTAAGAACAAACATGCACTGAAAACAATGTCGGTTCATAAACGAGCGCTCTTGTCATATTTACGTTGATTAACTGCTCTGCAGTATAAATAGGATGGAAAGATTAGACTCTACAAACAAATTACCGAGATGCACATGATAAAACAGAGGCATATTTTAAAGAAAGTCGGCGGATCGATTTCGTACAATTTCTTTTTCTTATCAAATTAAAAGAGAAGTAATTCAGCGTTATGGTTTTCCAGCTCGGACGCCATCTTGCGCCGGTTCCCCGGACCGCCCCAGACATCGGGATTTTGCTGTCGTCATTGAAATGGAACCTGATTTCATTACTGATGACTAAATGCTCTAATTCGATTGCGGTGGATTTATATATTTCATTGTTCAGATATTTTTCTCTGTGGTTTCAATCACGTAATGAGCCCTGATTTTTTCTATTAAAGGAAATGTCCGAGACAAGAACTTGAGATGCATCAGTACCCATGCAAGAACTTCACAAAGAAAGCGTTAGTTCGTCATCATGGTAATTCTCCTTCTGTATAGAACATATATCATAAAACCAATGTTTATTTTTTTTTATTGCAAAGCAGAGAATTTGGCCTTATCAATTGATATTCTAGAAACCAGTTTGCCAAAGTGAAATTATAACACTTATAGCAACCCTTGGTTATGTATGCAAACTATGTGCTTGTTTCCAACTCTGAATCAAGGTTATAACACCATTGACCCAGTTATGTTTCACCGGATGGTTTTATTTCATAGGGATCACAGCATCTTAGTTAATTACATAATGCATTTATTTTTTCAAGTTCAGAGCCTTGGGGCCAAGAAACAAACAGAGCAGGTGCGATAGATTTTGTCCGATTTTGTTTGGATGAGGCGTAATAGAGGCAGCGGAAGCTGCAACATTGCAGGGGTTGTTATACATAAAGAATTAGTTAATGATTTGGGATTTGACAGAACGTTTCCGTTTAGTTGTAGCACCCTGACCAAGAGTTATCCTTAGAATTTTGTTTATGACTTCGAAGCACGGTTGCTGACAAATTCCATTCGAAGAAAATTGTTGAATTATGAAAACCTGCTGAGAATGGACGTAATAAGGTCGCATCGTTTTAACTATCCACAGGATTAAATTAATGTGTGAATCCAGACGAACTCACAAAGCCACTGCGTGATAAAAGGATTATATCTCGCGCAAATCTCGTGGCGAGAAAAATTTGGCGTAGCAGATATCGCAAATTTTGTAAAATTAATCATAATTTCCTAAATTCTTGGTAAAAATCTGTAGATCAGCGGACTAATGGTTTTCACTAGCAGACGGTAGATATCTGTTCCCGTGTTTTATTGTTTTCACACCCGAGCAAATTCGACCGTACGTCACGTGATCAGGGCTAACAAGTTGCCTTATAACGGTCTTCGCTGACATAATGAATATCAGGACAGCCTATCAATTTCTGCGTTCATGTGATTTATCGAAAAAAAACAAAGTTCATTAATATATCTAAGATTCAACCTAGTATTGAACAATGCTGCTCCAATCGGCGGATTCTCCTGCATTAAGGCATTACATCGTCTACCGAATTCGCCAATTGTTTGCTTATTGAATGACACAGTGTCTTAAACCCAATAAATTGTGTAATTAGAGAATAGTAATATGCTGATCTATTGCCCGCAAGAATGGAATTTGTTTTCGTCTTGGTTCGATAATCGTAAATAATTTTGTGAGATTCGACCGGAAGATGTAAACAGACTGCAGCAGGTTTTAGACAGGATGAAGTTCACTCAATCGCTGACAATTGATACAATATATACAGTACATTTTTATTTTCATCAGTTTCGCATGTTTATAGAAAAAGGGAATCGCAAGTAGACTTCCTCTAAATATTTGCTAGAAATAGTTTGCTTAACAACATTTTGGGTGGTTTTTCTGGAATGTTCGAACACAATTTTGTAAGTCAATAAGTTTGCAAGGATAAATACATAAAAATAGATATCCATATGTCCACAAAAGAAGGCAAGCATTTCGACCAATTCGTTTGTATGGTGATAGTGTAATTGGCAGGCACGAGCTGGTAAATTTATGTGCATGTTTCAGGTGTTCAATGTCCAGATTTCGAACACGTGTTAGATAGTCCTACAGAGGTGGTAGTCGTACAAAAAACTGGATCTGTTTGGAGTGTAATTACACTTCCAGTCTTTCCACCACTGGTTGGAAGCCATCGTTTGTTATTCTAAATCAACAGTGTTTACAGAATGATTGATACGTGATAGCAATTTTCAGAAATCGCTTCATCTTTTTCGGAGTTCACTAATCCCTGCCCCTTATTGTATACAGAAGTGATAAATGTGACCTACACTGAACTTCAAAACCCATGTTTCGGTCATTTGTAAGCAACTGAGCCGAGTGCTGCTATTTGATGGTGACCGGTGTACTTCTACATAGGCGGAACGAACGCACCCGACAGGAAGTGGGCTTTTGCTGTTATACAGCTCGCAATAAGATAAGACGGAAGATGACGATAATAAAAACAGCAATATCAAATAAGATAAGCAGATTATATGAAATCTTCCCTCTGTAAGTTATCTCTATTGCAGTCGTGGGTGTTTCCTATGCATTACAATGAATGCAGCGCGCATAGCACGAAAGGATCAAATTAAATTGAGTGAGTGAAAATGTTCCCATAATGTCAAAAATCCGTTCACGATGCAGATTGAAGAAAAAAATTTAAATTTTCAAATTGAAGAAAAGTTTTAACATTCTTTTCGATATTAATGAAAATTTCTGTAGACGATATTCCAACTAAAACTGACATGAGCGACGCCATATTAATATAAGAACCCTGGGCACAAATTGTGCAGAAAAGTACATATCATATGGAATTACCTTAAAATATTTTTGATAAACTAGAAATAAAATTTATTCTACGGCTGCGTCCTTGTTTCCACAGAGGCTATTCTCATTTCATCGTAGAAGTTCACCACATGGATTATTTAAAATGCAAAGATTTGACTTATGTTGTTAATAATCGTGCATATATATAACGTGGGTCAGGGATCATAAGAAATATACTTACATATCTTTGATAGGGAGGAGACTCTCCAACTCTTGCCCTAGCTACTGAATTACCTTAAAAAGATTATCCCAGCACGCGTCCCATCTTGTGACGCCCCGTTCATGTACCTTCCCTTTGTAGCTGCCCAATGGCCGGATTTGTGCGATGGCTCGAGTTTATTTCTTTCTTATCACCAATAATCGCTTCAGTGTTATGTCATTAAATGATTGAAGGAAT
Organism: Magallana gigas; assembly: GCF_963853765.1. Taxonomy (NCBI): domain Eukaryota; kingdom Metazoa; phylum Mollusca; class Bivalvia; order Ostreida; family Ostreidae; genus Magallana; species Magallana gigas. Next base: position 53,624,479 of record NC_088855.1, on the reverse strand, counting down.
ACAGGAAAATTGTTTAATATTTCAAAAAGTACACCTGTTCTTGTGTATGTCAATTGTTGGGTGATCTCTGGCGACGGCGCACGTCGACACGAGATCTGTCTGTTACATCGATGTTAGTGCTACATTGACAAGAAGTTTGCACTTTTCGTGTGAGATCTGACAATTGAAAAAAAAACCCTCTACCCCTACCATGTCACGAGTGTCTCCTGTTGGTGAAGTTCTTAGGCTACGCCAAAATCCAGATCAGCTGAAAGATTTGTATATATATTATTATGTATTTAACAGGGCAAAACAATTAGCGTGCACTTGGCCAGGAGGGGATGATGATATATAAATGTCTTCCTTTGTGTAAATTAACCCCTGTTGATATACAGACTGAATCCTTGGAGCTTTTCGTCTTGAATTCCTGTACTTAGGCAAAGTAAGGCGGAGCGCCCCGACATAGCCCGGATGAGGCGTTAATCCACTGGCGCTAAAACTCATTATCAATTGCGCCATGGATCAACCAAATCTCCAAAAGAAATCAAATTTCTACGGATTTATCATTTGCCCCATGCTCATGCAGCTTCCAGAAATTAAATAGTTGATAGAAGACTTTCTTTAAAGTTCAATATTTAATTCAGAAAATTATCTCCGTCAGACAGATAGCCGGGGAGTCGCAAAATGTGTCTTCATTAATGAAGTCAGAAAGATAGAAAAAGAAGAATTGCTCGTACAAAGAATCTGGAAATAGAATGTATAAAATGTACGGAGCCTTTCAATAGATAAATCGCCGAATAGTTCGTTTCCATGAAAAAAAAATTGCGTCTATATATAAATAAAAAAAAAATCAAACATAATACTACACGGAAATAAATTCCGAAGTTGTCCTATAAGAAGTCTCCTTTTTCTAGTGAGGTTATTACAATTGGAAAATATAACTTACGTATTTCACACATTTTAAAATTAAAATGGCATTTCGCCTAAACACCCCATTCATCAGTGCATTTCGCTTATACATCCCAATCATCATTCAGTTCATAAATACAACCCATACATAAGTAAACAGATGCATCCCAATCATCAGAACATGGATACATTTCAATCATCAGTACATGGATACATCTCAATCATCAGTACATGAATACATCCCAATCATCAGCACCTGGTTAAATCCCAATCTTCAGTACATGAATACATCCAAATCATCAGTACGTGATTATATCTCAATCATCAGTACATTGATACATCCCAATCATCAGTACCTGGATACATCTCAATCATCAGTACGTTAATACATTTCAATCATTAGTACGTGAATGCATCTCAATCATCAGTACATGAATACATAAAAATCATCAGCACCTGGTTAAATCCCAATCTTCAGTACGTCAATACATCTCAATCATTAGTACGTGAATACATCTCAATCTTCAGTACATGAATACATCCCAATCATCAGTACATGAATAGATCCCAATCATCAGTACTTGAACACATCCCAATCATCAGTACATTGATATATTCCAATCACCAGTACGTGAATACATCCGAATCATCAGTACGTAAATACATCCCAGTCATCAGTACATGAATACATCCCAATCATCAGTACATGAGCACATCTCAATCATCAGTGCATGAAAACATCTCAATCATCAGTAAGTGAAACATCCCAATCATCAGTACCTGGATACATCCCAATCATCAGTACGTCAATACATCTCAATCATTAGTACGTGAATACAAACCAATCATCAGTACATGAATACATCCCAATCATCAGTACGTAAATAAATCCCAATCATCAGTACATGAATACATCCCAATCATCAGTGAATGAATACATTCCAATCATCAGTACGTCAATAAATCCCAATCATCAGTACATGGATACATCTCAATCATCAGTACATGAATGCATACCAATCATCAGTACATGAATACATCCCAATCATCAGTGCATGAATACATCTCAATCATCAGTACATGAATGCATCCCAATCATCAGTACGTGAATACATCCCAATCATCAGTACATGAATACATTCCAATCATCAGTACGTAAATAAATCCCAATCATCAGTACATGGATACATCTTAATCATCAGTACCTGAATGCATCCCAATCATCAGTACGTGAATACATTCCAATCATCAGTGCATGGATTCATCCCAATCATTAGTACGTGAATACATCCCAATCATCAGTACATGGATACATCCTAATCATCAGTACATGGATACATCCCAATCATCAGTAGATGGATACATTCCAATCATCAGTACATGAATACATACCAATCATCAATACATGAATACATCCCAATCATCAGTACGTTAATACATCCCAATCATTAGTACGAGAATTCATCTCAAACATCAGTCCATGAATATATCCCAATTATCAGTACATGAATACATCCCAATCATCAGTACATGGATACATCTCAATCATCAGTACCTGAATACATCCCAATCTTTAGTACGTGAATACATCCCAATCATCAGTACATGGATACATGTCAATCATCAGTACATGGATAAATCCCAATCATCAGTACATAAATACATCCCAATCATCAGGGCCTGAACACATCTCAATCATCAGTACGTGAATACATCCCAATCATTAGTACATGAATACATCCCAATCATCAGTACCTGAATACATCCTAATAGATCTAAAAAGAAGAACTATGTAGGGAAACATTCAAACTTTTAACGTGAATGATTGTGGAATTATTCAATACTAAATAATAATTATTAGTCTAACAAACCATTCTTTGAATTTAATATGGGTCTGATGATTAATTTTGTTGACCATTCAGCCTCCTGAAAAGGGGGTGTGGCCATCTGTACATAGGAGAATAAGAGTGGAAAAATTTCTTGAACTGTCTTGTTTCTGTCCGAAACTGACCAAAACTGTTGCTAGACAATGAAAAAGCAATAAATATGAGGTTCTACATGTTGTTTTAAATTATGCAAATTGTGCATACAAGAACAGAACAATACCATTTTAATCACTCAGAAGAGCTGCGAACTGCGCAGCTGCAGACTTATTTTGAAGATTAAAAAATCTAAAAAAAATATGAAGAGGGTTCATTGGTCTCCTCTCTTCAACAATTTGTTGAGAAAAAATTGAATCAACGTTGTAACTTTGCCTCACAATAGGGTACCATTTTTTCTCATTCGGCATTGGATTTATTTTAAGAACAAGAAAATTCCAGGCTATACTTTAAACTCCTGTGTCTATGGAGACACAATGACGTTATATCTTAAAAGAAAAAATATATAAATATCAATTCAAAACAATCTGTGTTGAATGTGACATTTATCACTCATGTTTGTTTTTAAGGGTTTTTTTCACTTCTATATGAATGAATTTAAATAAATTCTTTTACTAGTGGTTAAGAGGTAAAAAAATGGTAAAAGTGTTTTAAAATAAATAACGAATAAGCGTATACATGTATTTTTAAATATTATTGGTGGGGGTTTATTTTTCTCGTTTGTTATTCAAACAACGGCTAATTGAAATTGATCTCACAAGTTCAATCCGGTTTTTATTAATAATGCGTGGGGTCAAAGTATGGCAATTTACAAAGAAATCCAAAGAAATTATATGGAAAAGTATGTTGGAAAAATATAAATAATTTTTTTCTGCAAAAAAGTATAAGTTTTTAGTCTGTGAAGGGTAGAAAAGTAAAAGCGAAGCTAGCAAGAGGATATATATGTCAGATTTTTACACGCGTTTTGAAAGAGAACGGAAATTTTAACATAAAAATGAACCCCACTGAATAAAATTGGGGTTGTTACTTTTAAAATTGATATGTAAACAAAAATAATTTTTGTCAAATGGATTCATACTCAAAAATCCTTTGGGTATAGACTACCACTATTTGGGGACCGATATGCAGCACGTGTTTCCCTTAAAAACGATTTTGGTTTTGGTGAGTTTTTATTTTGGTTTTGGTGAGTTTTTATTTTGGTCTTATCGTTGTCTCAGTCAGACTTATTACAAATTTTAAAGATAAATAAATTATATGCGAAGGACTCATAGTTTTAAAGTGAACAGCGATTCATTAAAACATACCTTGTCAAAGTCTGGAATTAGTTCAATTCTCTTTATTTAATAAGTTCTGACAACTCTTTTCTCTCATATTCCTCAATATAATTCGATATTTTCAAACTTAATTCCATATTTAATGTGCGTTAATTTAAACAAATGTTCTAGCTGTTTCATTCATTTTCACCTCTTTATTGATTATAATCAATTAAACAATCATATCAGTTTTTGTCCGTGTATATATCAGGATTGGGGCAAATTACATTGTAATGTAACGGATTACATTATACCATTAATTTGGGCATAAAATTACCATTACCAAATGGAAAGTAATGCAATACATTACCATTACTTGTAATGCTAAAGTGACGTTAAACATTACTAGCGGCATTACTTTGAAAACATGTAATGCATTGCGATGCATTACCATTTCATTTAATATTACTAGTACGCCAAGCCTGGTATAAATGATCAACATTGTGACTATTTTATCCGTTTTGTAGTTTACAAATCGTATTACCATGCCATGCGATAAATTGTATTGAAAGTTTTCGCGATATCATTAGAAAATCAAAGTACTGAAGTACTGAAAGCCGGGCTCTTTTGGTGTGTCTTTATGCATATTGTGTAGTAAAAAATGAAAATCTCTCTCTCTCTCTCTGTCTCTCTCTCTCTCTCTCTCTCTCTCTCTCTCTCTCTCTCTCTCTCTCTCTCTCTCTCTCTCTCTCTCTCTCTCTCTCTCTCTCTCTCTCATGCTAATAATGTCGGCAAAGCATCAGAGAGCGATCAATTTTTGTAAGCGGCTAAAAACAAAAATATGTCTGTCTAGTAGAAAAAAGGTCAACAGTTTCTGCCTTGAATTTTGCAACAAGCGTTATATATTCAATCCCCATTTCTTCAACGCGCAGCAAAGTAGTTCATGGAAATTCATGCGCATTGTATGTGTCCAAAATGCATAGTCTTGTTTTTAAAACACGTTATTATTAAGAAAACTAAAAAAGATAGACAATTCTCTCGAATTTATAAAAAAAGAAACAAAATGCAAACACTTTAGACAAAACGTGGCTCTTTGTGTAACTATTTGGTAAAGCAGAAGCTTTGACTTTGACGCTGTTTGGTTTTTTGTTTACTTTTGAAGTTGTGCTATTTATAGTAACATTGGCGATTTGCCTGCCTATAGCCAAGACTCTGCTTTCAGCAGAGCCCAGCTAAAAACGTCATTAGCTACAGTTTACAGTCCGTAAATTAAAGTGATCATTCCATAAACGTAGTTTTTCGACTTTCCGATAAAGTGGGCGTTGCCAATTAACGTCGGCATCGAAAAGCCGACAATAAATATTGTAATAAACATCGGGCTCAAGGTTCCGCTCTTTAGTTTTATATTATTTTTTGCGTTTTTATTTCGCTGTTTATTTAAATAAATAACAATGTCTCGTGCATTGCACCAAAGATCTATTCTCATTAGGGCCTTGAGAACCTCAATTAAACAAAGTGAACAGCAAGTAAAATCTGTGCACTCGGATTCCGGTGATCCAAGGTAAGACATAGAAGTATCATAGATAGTTAGTGTTCTGGTCCTACGGACCCTGTTTAACTAGCGAAGCCTGGTCACGGTAAGATCATTCTTTCTAGGTAAGACAGATTTCCTTCATCCCTTTGTTTATATTTTTATTCTTTAATCTCTATAGTCTTTTTACACTGACCTTGACATTTTAGTTTTAAGGTGAAGGTCGTGATTTTGTTATAATGAATATATAATAATTTGATACAATTATTTTCGTGATAAGATTTTTTGGCTATTAAACAGCACATCATATTCATATCTTTATTTTGTATAACTTGCATTTTTAATAGTTCTAAGTCAAGGGCCTATATTTTTATGGTGTCAGTTGTGTACATGCAGTAATGTGGTGTTCTCAGATCTTTTTGATTTTTACATTTCTCCCCCCCAAAATAATTGGCTTCTAGTTGTGCATGGTTAAAATAATAAAGCTCTTTTTAAATTTTTTTTACTTCATTCTAGAGAGAATTGGTTGGGCAATTTTTCATAGATCCAATTATTTAGCTGTAAGGTATATATTTATATCAATTTGAATATACCAGGCGAAAATAGCAAGATTGACTCTCAGTTGATTAAAAATATGTGATCTTTACCTCTTTGACATGAAATGATAAATGCATTTTGTTGCATATCATTGATTTATTATAGAAATAATTGTAGAAAGTAAAAGTTATAAATATTTAAGTATAAAGTATGAAAAGAATAGTAAGAATAAGCATTGTATTAAACAGGTAGATTTTATTGGAACTGACACTGATCTGATTTTATTAACAGGTTCTACTCTCTAATCCAGCAGGGAAACGCCATGTTCCTGGATGAGCAGAGAAGAAGGTAACATTTGTCAAACCCTCATGATTTAACTGTATTTGTATGATACAGTTAATCTATATGGCTAGAACAAGCTATTTCAGTAGCAATTCTCTGTCCAATTCTCTTTACATTTTTGCTAAGTAAGAAGAAAGTTATATCAATTTGGCAACAATGAACTAGCTTTTTGTTACTAAAAGAAAGAAAACAAAAAGAGCATTTTTACTTTTGATATTTTACAGCAACATTTGATATATTTCATGAAAACATGTCTTAAAATGTGATGCTTATTGTTATTTTTAATCAAAAACTGAATAATAACATGAATAGACACATTGTAATTAATGAAATGACATTTTTTTCTTTTTTTCCACTTTTTCTTGTAGCAAACAGAATTGTTGCAAAATATACTTTAAATATACTTAAAAAATCAGAATATTAATATTAATAGTGATAATAAAATTTGGAGTCATAGGTATACTAGCCCCCCCCCCCCCCCCCCCCCCCCCCTTCAATTTGCTTCCGATGCCACTGAGATGAGATAATATGTGACAACAGATTTTATTGTCAAGATCTTTGTCCAAAAATTAAACATACTCAAGAAACTATAAATTTCACTGAATCTACAAATATTAATTCCCATGGGTCTAAAATTGAAAGTATATTTTTATTATTATCATATACTTTTTACATTCAAGTGGAATCCTATCTCACAAAATAACTGTGAATGGCGTTCGACTTCATTTTGAGACAACAGGAGATGGACCTCACACAGTTCTGCTGCTACCTGGAGCCCTTGGTAAGATCCGAGGCTGTTAGAGAGCTTATGACAAAGTTGTAAATATTTACAGTGAATGATTTTTAACATTAAAAGTTTATACAAAACCATATATTCCCAACTTTTTATTCAATTTCATTATATTTTACTTGTCTTACGTTTTCACCAAAAAGTGTTTCTGTCTGCATGCCCTTGTTTGTTACTGTAGATAAAACCGCAAGAAGCAACCCTCACGGATTTAAAAATCTCGCTTTTATTTTCCAGACAGTTTTGAACTAAAGGCAATTTTAACAAAGAATTGGTGATTGCTATTTTATATTATCGCAATTTGATACAAAACAGTGGAATTAAGTACTTGTGTAATATAAGGAATTTACAGTATGTTTTAATTTAGCAATAAAATCACTGTCAGTTATTGTGTAAATATGAACAGTATTTACTCTGCTGACATACTTTAATATTCCATGATGTCAATGAGCACTTCATGGTAAGTAAGTCAGAGGAACATTTGCAGTAAATAAAACCATTGTCACTGGATATGTCTGTTTTTTTATAAAACCTTTCCTAAACTTTGATATGGGAGAATTTTTTTTTATTGCGTTATGAATGCAACTTGACTTTTTCAGGAATATAAATAAGGAATACGGAATCATTCTTTGAGTATTATGAGGTGATAAAATTGGTTGGGGCGTGATCAAATCCAATAAAGCCCGAAGGGCTTTATGATAGTTTTGATCACGCCCCGACCAAAATTAACACCTCATGATATTCAAAGAATGATTCCTTATTACTTATATTTATATAATTTTAAGCCATCGTATGATTAAATATTTAAATATAAATAAGCAAACCCCGCTAGCGCCTCAATTTGGCGTCATTTGTATTATGGGTTATATAGTACAAAATCGATACGTAGTGTTATCACAGGCAAAGATACTGGAGAATGTAAATATATATGTTTGCAAACAAAAAGAGAAAGTGTTTATCTGTTTGGTATCTAATGGTGTGGGTTGTTATATGTAGTCTCTTAGAAACTTAATTAATGAGAGGGTGCAAAACATTCCCACAATTTCTCCCAGTGTTAAAGTAGTCCGAGTATCGCACTACGTCATAATACGGATTTTACAATATTGGTTCGACTTTTACAAAGCGTTTTTGATACCCGGTATTGATTTTGCTCTACATCGCTGTTGTAAACAATGGCAATAATAAGCAATTAGAACGGTAATATATGTATTCTATGAGAGATAGAATTGATTAATGTTGAGAAACTCGATTCTGTTAATGTAAAATGAAAAACGAAGTTTCTGATTAACCAGAATCTCAGGTATGCTTATATCTTCTTTGTTTTAACCCCCCCCCCCCCCCCCCCCCCCCGAATTTTTTCTTTTTCTTTTACTAAAACCGGTTTAAATTTAGAGACAGAAGCTATTTCGAGTTTAATCAATCATCAATTAATTGATGTTTAAATGATATCTAACATTGTTGACAGATCTAGACAGAAAACAGTAGCAAAATACGATTTTTACGAATTTTTTCGTCAGGGTCTACTTGGGTTAAAGCTTATAGCGTGAAAAGTAATCCGTCAACATATAATTTATTTTACCAAATCTTTTTTTTAAGATATCAATCTATAGAATAAACACCATGAATTTAAGTTTGAGTCCATAAAATAGTTAAAAAATTACAAAACGCGATACTAGCATTGCATTTTTTGTATTCCATTTTGATACATCAGGTCCATAAAGCGTACTCACTTACAAAAATTTGCTCAAAATTATTGATGAGATATGGCTTAAATAAATATTTATACTCTATTTTGTATGTTCAGTTCTAATTTTCCCAATAATTGGTAATTATTTTTAGGAAAAACGGACGTCTGGCAAATTTCATAATTGTCAATAATTTTCGCAAGGGGGTACACCCGTCTGAGAGGTGATAACAAACAAACTAGCATGTAAACATACATATTTTCTTTTGTATATGTATTGCTAGAATGTATATTTATCATTTAAAGCTAAGCTTTTAATGATTGAGCCCATTTAGTGCCCAGTATTGGACTACCTTAACATGCAATTAATGAAAGATAATAATTTTCATTTTGTTATAAAGGATCCTCCAGAACAGATTTTTCTAAACAGCTGTCTGATTTTGACAAGAAGGAGTATACTCTAGTAGCCTTTGACCCACGGGGATATGGTAAAAGTATTCCTCCAACAAGAACCTGGCCCCTGGAATTTCTGCAGCGTGATGCTGATGATGTTAACGGACTATGTCAGGTAAGTTCATCTAACTCTCTCTCTCTCTCTCTCTCTCTCTCTCTCTCTCTCCTTCTGTTTTTATTATAATACAAATTTTTACATGCATGATTTCATGTAATTTGAAGATTATTCTTTGTTCAATGGTCTGATATATGACCTTATTGACCTATAAGTTGCTAATAAGATTCATTTATTGGAGTATAATAATTTGCATAAATATTTGATAGTAACTTTTATTTTATCAGAAACTTGGACTAAAACAAGCCTCAGTGATGGGTTGGAGTGACGGTGGGATAACAGCAATGATTCTGGCCGCTAAAAATCCAGACCTGGTGAAAAACTTAATCATCTGGGGAGCCAATGCCTATATCACAGAGAATGACATGAAAATCTTCAACAGTAATTCATATTCATTTCTTTTTAGAATTCTTTTTCAGTGTATGAAGAGATACTACTAGCAAGTTCCATAAGTAAGATAATTTGCAGTTTCTTTTGGAATTAGGTACTCAATGTATAAAAAAGAAATGATGAATAACTTTAAATTTGATCATTTTTAAGAATAGATATATTGCTAAATAAAACAAAATTTAAATGAACCAAATTCACATGACTAATAACATATAAAAAGAAGACCATTTTGCACCTGAAACTTTTTTTTGAAGAGTTATTTTCCCTTGAAGAAAAGAAGATAATTTCAATGTTTTCGAATTGTATTCAGTAAATTATTCATTTTACATCATATTTCAATACAGAGAGAGTTTATGCATATGGTATATTCACAAAGAGATTTGTATGAAGTTCATCATACTCTTTGCAATTTCTTTAGTTAAACGTGTGCTGTCAAAGGGCAATTAATTGAACTTGCAATCATTAAAATTTAAATATTTCCTGGTGTAGTATTGTTATTTGATAACAATTTCAAAATGATTCCAGGATTAATGATATCGGAGCATTCATCTATTTTGTAGAAAATGTGATCTTTGATGATTAAAATTTGAACTTGAATTGTACAGGTATTCGGGATATTGACACTTGGAGTGAGGCCATGAGAAGTCCATTCATGGCTCTCTATGGAGAGGAGTATTTTCGGAAGCAGTGGTCTAACTGGGTGGATGCTTACCAGGCATATTATGAGAAACGAAGTGGTGAGTGTCCATACAAAGGGGAGTAACTCTTACAGATCAAGCAAGGTTGTGTATTGCAAACCAATATGCATATCAATTTATCATTATCAAATCACTAGTATCTTATTTTACATTTTTTTTTACAAACAGGTGATATATGTAAAGATGACTTAAAGAAAATAAAAGCCAAGACTCTTATTATTCATGGAATTAAGGACCCATTGGTGCCTCTGGAACACCCAGACTACCTGCATCATCATATCAAAGGATCAAGGTACCATTATCCAACTTGAAGTTAAATGAAGGGGGGGGGGGGATTTTCTGGATCTGCGCATGTGGAAGTCCTTTAGACCATACCTCTAGCTAGACAGATAGAGAAGACAAGATCAAGGCATGAATTAAGATATATTTTTTAACCTGGATTTTTTCCCTTGTAGGTTATATATGTTACCTGAGGGGAAACACAACCTTCATATCAGATACTACAGAGAGTTTAACTTCTTGGTGGAAAACTTTTTGAGGTCATCCATGAAATCTCCGAGTCATCTGTAGCTGTAACAAGAGACACACCATCAAAGAATATGTGCCCGCATTATTTGTTTCTATACAGGAATCATGTACCCTACACCTTTCTTTTTTTTTTAAATTTTGTTTACACATTTTTCAGAAACACCTGTAAATGACAGCGTATGTGTATTGTGTTTAATTTGATTTGATGGATAAACTACTCTGTTGATGTACTGGTAATTATACAGTGTTATCAAGCTTATGAAAAGGTAGTTATAATCTTGATGAGACATCTAGGCAGCATAATGTTACAGTAGGGGTAAGTGCAAGTATAGTACATGTACAGCTAGTATAACAGTACCTCTGGTCATTGTAGCATTACTAGCATGCTGCATATAGCTCTTGTGATAGCAGAGCACATATAGTCACAACAGTACAAAAAAGCTACAGCATAGTTTTTTTTCAGGTAGCAACAGCATAGTACAAATAGCTTAAAAAAGTACATAGTACTTTTGTAACAGCAGAGTACTGCCACAACAGTACAAAAAAAGCTAAATAGTACATATACATGTACATATACATGTATGTTCAAAATTGTACTGATCATAGTTTTTACAGCTAAAATCTAGTACATGTGTAAAACAACCCTTAGTACTGTATAGATAGCTTTGTATAGATAGCTTTGTATAGATAGCTAAATTTGCTCCTTTTCTTAGTCAGAATTGCCATATACATGTATATACATGTACTATTAATTGTCATTTTAAAATGATGTGTCTTTTAAAATGTTAATTTACAAAAAATATATTTATAATGGCTTATTTATAAAGCCATCAAAAGTTAGAGTTATTGACTTTTGACTAATGTATATAGTGAATTTAATAATTAGATTGAGTAGCAATAGACATGTTGGGACAATGTGTTACTAAGTGTATGTATCCTGCAATTCACCCCAACTTGCACAAAACAGCCATAACTAGTATTTTTGCAAGCCATAACATGCTTTTTGACCTGCATGTATAAAATTGAATGTCTTGAAAACATGATGAATGTATGCTAGTTCAGAAAAATAACTTAGACACTCCATCATGTGAGTCAGTCCATAGTTATCTATTGTGTAGACACTCCATCATGTGAGTCAGTCCATAGTTATCTATTGTGTATACTTTAATTAATTTGTGGTAACTCCCGCTAGATCTTCTAATTTGAAATTGCTTTTTTAAGATTTTTGTTACAATATGTAACAGTAATTAAGTTATCAGATATAACAGGTATAAATTGATTAAAAATTTAAGAGATTGCAAATCATTTATTTAGCTGGTTTGTGAACTGGCAAATCATTTATTTAGCTGGTTTGTGAACTGGCAATTATAAGCAGACGATATTGTTTTTACATGCATATAAAATTACTATTATATTACATGATTTTACTATCATTGTGTGTTTTGAGAATAAAATTGATAAAATGTGAGCATAATGTTTAAGAATGAAGTTTTTTAACATCCGCTTATTGTTTTGATTTTTTGCACACAACATACAGTACAACTTGTCATTGATTTTCTGACCTTGACTTTTCATTGAATATGAGGTTGACTACACTATACATTCCCTGCTATCATCTTCCTCAACATCAAATAAGCAGTGCCATACCAGTATACATATGTAAAATTGAATGAAATTAGAAAGAAAAAAAGAAAAGGTTTGTTATAAATGGTATCTATTAAATCAACATATTTTACTTCTCTGCAAGATGAGTTACAAGATACATTTATTTTCATGGTGAGATTATTCCACTGAGCATTTCTTTAGTGCATTTATGGATATATTGCTAGTTTATTTATACATATACCCAAGCGGTTGATGGGTGAATATACTGGTTACAATAACTCCGAGGACGAAACATCCTGATTACATTGATCCCAAAACGATTGTGAGGCGAATTGTGTGCACTCTGTAGAAAAAGGTTGGTAATTTATATCATGAGAAAAGAAATATAATCCATCCTTTTTATACTTAAATGGATAGCATAATTTTTCTTCTTTTCTAACCAAAATGAATATTTTTTCTGCGAAGTGACCGGATGTTATTTTAACGCATGCGCGAATTGCTCACAACTTGGGTATCACCCATAGAAAGTCAGCATTGACGTAATTTTACAAGATATTTAAGGTTTTAGAGAAGTCATGACATCACTTTTGATGCTGAGACGATGAAGCGTATCACGTTTAAGAGCGTGAAGCTGTCCTTACACCGTCGTAGGCGAAGTCCGACCGAAGAAGGGACAGGAATAGGGGATGGGGAATCAACATCTGAATCCAACAGCCCTGGTGCTCCGGAGTCGAACTCAGAGGTGAGGAAGAAAGAGAAGTTAGGACTTTTGAAAAGTTTCAAGCGTCGTCTAACGACGAACCTCCGTCGAAAAAGTGATGACGGCCATGACAGCGACCACATCGAAGCCCACTATATGGCTGTGCCTTCAAAACGCGACTCCAAACGACACAAGAACAAATGGAAACCGCCTGATCACTCTTCCAAGTCAAACTCATCGTCTCATAGTTGTGATAGCCTAGATCTGAATATTACCTCAAACAGTTTTCAGAAGATGTGTGACATACAAAGTAACACCGACGCGTATGACGTGAACGTCAAAAAAGACAAAGCTAGCTGTAGGACGAAAGACATGGCTCGCTTTCAAGTGACAGACAAAATTAAGGCAGATCAGCTCACTAAAGCATGTGTTGTTAAAAATGGAAGTGTCAAAGAAGGTAACATTTGTGTTGATAAGGTGACTCTTCCATACTTGGAGGGTAGAATTGAAGTAGCTAGATCCCCAACATTTACTGACTGTGATGAAGAGCGGGAGGCGCCAAAAGTTTGGAATTTGACTCAAGAGTTGTTTCGGCTTTCAAAGTTTGGTTGGTACTGGGGTCCCATTACTCGTGTAGAAGCAGAAGATAAACTTGCCAATCAACAAAACGGTGCTTTCCTGGTTCGAGATAGTTCTGATGAACGATACTTGTTAAGTTTAAGTTTCAGATCTTATGGTCGGACTTGGCATACACGGATTGAACATTGCAATGGAATGTTCAGCTTTTATGCTCAACCTGAAACAGAAGGATATCCCTCCATTGTGGATTTAATTGAACACTCAATGAATGACTCACAGACGGGAATTTTTTGTTATTCCCGATCACGATCCCCTGGTGCTCCATCATTCCCTGTGCGGCTGACAAAACCTGTTTCAAGATTCACCCAAGTGCGCTCTCTACAGTATTTGTGCCGTTTTGTTATTCGCCAGTACACTCGCTATGACCACATTCAACAGCTTCCTCTTCCAAAGAAAATTAAAGGATGGATCGAAGAAAATCAGTACTAGATTAAGCATTGAAACTACATGTAAATCGAAATTAAGAATTTCCCGGTTGTCATATTTAAATGTCATTGTAAACATAGTGTTTGTAAGAAATATGTGCAAATATATTTGTTTAATGGAATTACCTCCCCTTATAAAATTAATGGCTCAATAATTGCCTTTTTTATATGTATTTATTATGCTATGTATTTTAATATATTTGACATCACAGAATGTAAATTACAGGTATTACTTTTAGTTGTTGTAAGTGCATAATAAATGTTTTAAAATCTTTCACTTAATATAGATTTGGATGTCAGAAAATCCTATTTATATTTTTTCTCATTCAACATTTGAATCTCTCTATTCAATAGTTGTTATATTTAAAAGATCTGATTTTTGTAAATTTCTTTGCTGTATGTAGATGTTTCTTGGATTACAACGAGTAAAACTGTGTTCCATTTATAAATGGTACAATTTCTGGATTTCCCTCTATACTGTATTTGAATTGTATACAGGTTGGGCAAGTTGTATGGTGTGGATAAGTACTTGAATGAAAAATCTGTTTATGAAACACAAAATTTAGAAGATTGATAATCTAATTGACATACACGTATTTCATAATATCAAATTGGACAGGTACATTCAGTTTTATTTGACATGTGCATTTGAAAATTTAAACACTTTTATGTATTTAGAAGTACAACTTAAATTAAAATGCCTATGTAGTCTCTTTCGACACATTGTCATGAATAAGCTTTATCACACAATGCTTTATCGAAATGTAAATTTACACAAAATTTGTAGTATATTGTACATGTACATGTATATGTATTTATTAATGTAATGTGGTGCAGTATTCTGCAAAAGAAAGTCCACAGTTATAACACGTTATTGTTTATAGTGGGTTGTTTTGGGTTTTTTTGTGGACTTTTAACTACAAGTTATTCTTACATTGTAACATTAATCAATATTTTGTTTTTTGATTTCGATGCAAGAGACAGCAATGGTTTCTACACAAGAAGGCTTACTACTAGCTTTAATTTTGATTGGAATTGCAATCTGCATTCTTGCAACATGATTTTGTTTCTTCTTTTTGTGTGTAAATGTATTGGCTTTTATTATTATTATTATTATTTTTTTTTTTTTTTACAGTTTGTTAGTTTTTTTCTACAAGCGTTACACAAGGTCATTTTTGCATATATCAAGATTTAGGCTGTTACTGAGTTTGGGCATTTTCATATACATAATAAGCCTTTACATTTAGATCTCACCTAACCCAGTTTATGAACTTTACGAACGTATGATAGGTACCAGTATACAGACAGCAAGTGTAGAATACAAATGTATTTTTTTTGTATTTTGTTAAGTAGAACATTCATTTGGTATTGTAAATTCAGTCCAATATTATCCTTGTTGAATTTTGATTTCTTCTCACAGAAGCTTACTGACCATGGGCCATCTTACTGAATTTTTCTTATTCTTATCAATACTAGTAATTTATATTTATCCTGATTGGTCCTTCACACTTTCCTGAAGTGAAGCTTGCCAATTAATGGTTTTGCTTACGCATGCATTTATCATGATTGTTTTTAAACAACCACATGTTTTCATATCATGCTTTTTGTTTTTATAACATCAAAACAAAATTCAAGAGTTCATTTTTTCTTGGGTAGATTGAGAATAATGAATGTTTATAAAGACAAAAAGAAGTTCAGTAAGTTGTCCAGTGGTCTCTGTGTGGGAGATGATGTCCAAACAGAAGTAGCTATTCTTCAAGTTGATTGGCATTTACTTTTAGGCTACATAAAAACATAACAACAATAGAATAAATTAATTAATCGAGTTATTCCCCTTTCCTTTCTTTCTCTGTTTAGCTATGAACAGTCTTTGATGGGTTCTTTCTCTTTTAATTTGGTACAAGTATTTTGTAGATTCTTTTTTGTTTAAGTGCAATATTTTTCACAAGAAGTACTATGGTGCTGGATTTTTTCATCAGGCCTCACTTTTAATGTGCAATAATGGCTGCATCTATTGTGAAAACCAGTCTTTTTTAGAATACATAAATTTAAAATCATATTGGCATTTCACCAGATGTGCTCAAATCTTCTTTACATTGTACATGTACATCTTATGACAATGAAGTATTAGGGATAAGAAAAGGACTAGTATTGTGTTATCTTTAATGAAATCATTTGTAGTGAAAATATGTTAATGTTTTACATGTATGTTCACAAGTAACTTTAAAACGAACTGTTTATTGGCATTTAATTTAGATTTGATTTTTAGTGATGGGTTAGGAAGAGTGCTTAATGTCTTTGTGAGACCACAGATAGACAGACAGACAGACCACCCAATGAACCACCCTTCAACCCCACTCTTCAAATGTCTCAATGTCTGTAATTTTGGTGGGGTCAGTCTCAGCTATCTCCAAATCTGAGACCATAATAAAGCATTGTATTCATGATATAGCAGATGAAACACTTTTCCCATTTCTGACTATGATATATATGATAACAACCCATGACAAAATTGATTGTTTCCTATTGGTTGTAAATTGACTTTTTACTCATATTATAGAATTGTTCTATTAGTAGCAGAACTGCTCTTTAAGGTTGTTTTTGTGACTTTTGTAAACTTAAAGACATAGCACACATTTTTGTACATGTATTAGCTTTGATTTCATCTACAGAAATATTCATTCATATGTGTCATCTATCATTCCATAACTGAAGCTGGGCTCCTCTGGTGGCACTCAATTCATTCAAGTTAAATAACTTCTGTAAGCATTTTTTAAAGTGGTTCATAAAATATTTCACATTTTTTCGTGGGAGGGGGGTTGCTTGTACACAGGGAGTGCCAAGTGACTTCACATCTTTCCTACTCTGCGTCGTTCGTTCCCATCAGCTTGTTTTCACCATCAGTTCATCACTCACTATAACTGTAGATGTGACCATTCTCACCTCTGTTGATACGCATTGTATTTACAAATTTGGAGACAGCTGATTAGGTTGCTATGAATAAACTGCAAATCCACAAATGTATGATTTGTTCTTGTTTTTGTTTACTGCTCATGGGTACTTGACTGTAGTTTTGTATGGAAGTGTATTAGTACTACATTGTATTTTTTTCTTTTTGAAATTTTAAAAAATTTCATAAAGAAAAAAATTACAACGTAGCACTAATACGCTTCAGTGGCTTTTGTTCAGTATGTGACATCTGTTTCAGTTAAGCATGCCAAAAGTGGTGGTCAATTTGACTTCTGATAAAAAAAAGTGTGCCTGCATGTAAATAATTAGTGGTTTTCTCCAAAATAGCTTTACGAGATACTGGTACTTGGGTCGGTGATGGTAAGGTAGAGAGAATGAGCCCTGTCTATATAAGGTGTTCTCTAATATCACTTTTGGGGTAACCTTAGGCTTATTACTCATCTCCCGTTGTTACGTGCCAGGAATGGTTGGACATGTCACATGTAGATATGGGATGGATTATCTGTAGTTGAAATTACCAAAAAATTATAATAAACAAGTTACAACTGATTGAGAATTATCTACAAAAAAAATAAAAAAATTGAGGGCTCTGTATCTTTCAAGGAAAACGACACCTGACATTTGAATTTAGAAACACTAATACTAATCATAAAAATTACTATTGTAGAAAAATAAGCACTAGAGCTGAGACGATTGGATATATTTTTTCTACCTGGTATTTATTAAAATAAAGTAAATATGCTTTTGATGTGAAAGTTACGTTGATACTGTGGTTTCATTAATTTTCGTGGGTATCAATTTTCGTGGATTTTCTGAAAACCACAGTTTCAAGGATACGTAATTTCGTGGCCAATAATCCTATCAATACAAAATGTTAGTTGATATTGAACTTCAAAGAACATTTAATTTCGTGGATCAACTTAACAACGAAATCCACGAAAATTGGTATTCAACGAATATTGATGAAACCACAGTAGTCAAAATGTTCTAGGTTTATGCCTTGGACCCTCCCACCCCCCTCAAAAACAAAATTATCTATCTGATCCCCCCTCCCCCTGGATCCGAGCATGAATGTATAACGCATCGTTGTAATGAAATATTAAAATGCATACACAATTAGGCATCAACCTCAGATGAAATGAACATTGAAAATACAAAAATTGAAATATTGAGCAACGTACATCTGTTGCAAAACGTAATGTTATTGATATTTTACAGCCACGTGATACTATCGATATCACGACAATGTTTCTGTCATTGATTACATTGACATTATGATATCGTACTAAAATATCATATTGGTACCCAATGTTTACACAATTAAACATTGAAAATCTTGTCAGGTTTGCAAATATGATAACTTGTAACAGTAACAATGTCTTTTTGAAAAATTGTCTCTTTCTCTCTCTCTCTTTCTCTCTCTCTCATGTTGCCATTTTTTTTATAAAAGATATTTGATATCAGCCAGCACAAGTAGCCATTGATGATCGTAAACCAGTAACTGATGTCAACATTCAATGTGTTCGAAAAAAAATTATACCAAGTAGATTAATCAGTAAAGCACAGAACCGATAATCTCTTACAGGGATCTCAGAGAAGTGAAGAAAATATCACTCGATTGGGATGAATTGAAATACTTTACACAGGGTTATTTTTGAAATACTGTATACAGGGTTATTTTTCTTGTGTTATTTCCGTCCTTTTCCACTTGCAAACGGCCCGTCTTGAATTCGCCAAGACAAAGTTGTGAATAATGAAAGATAGTTTGAGACAGAGGAATCTGCCCAGTTTTAAATTCGCCTGTCGACAACGAGGGTGAAAAGTGCGAAAATATTTTCCTGTATACAGTAAGTATGGACAAATATTATCGACTAGCAGAATGCATGCTACCTTACACGTCACATGACGGGCGTCTTGTATTCACATAGTAACCTGGAGTTGGAAATCACGTGATGAATTATGATATTCAACATGTTATAGTATACCTTCTACAACAGATAATGTGAATGCAAGAAGAAACAGTGTTCTTTCTGTTTAACCACGAGCGCATGTTTGTATATTGTTCACCTTTTAACATAATTAAGCTTATAAATATATACAACTACCATGAAAAGGAGAACAAAACATGATGTTGAGCTGACTATGTATTTACGCTGTAAAAAAAAAGGGGGCGTCCTCATTATCCTATGGCGATTCAGGAAAATGTAATGACCCCTACCTATGAAAACGACACGCTATTTGAAAATATGAACTTTATATTGGTGTAATTACATAAAGTTGCAGTTAAGACATTGGCAATTCCTACAATTAAAAGAAATATGCCCATACTGAACTTTTTTTGGCGCAATTTTTAAAAGTCCCAAAGTGGCAAGTGCAGTCATTAATTTAGTCGATTCAAATGTAATTGAAATATCAGTTGTAACTTTGATCCTTGGGGAGAGGACCAATATAGGCTAGCCTGATGTCCAATTCTATTTTGCATTTATTTCCATGATAAAATGTTTGTTAAATTAAATTAAGTGCAGTCATCCTTTAACGGACTTCGAAAGACGAAAAAATTAAAGTGCATAATTTTTCCAAAGTGTATTGTCACTTGGGGACAGGGGATGGACATATGATTGGGAGGAGTTTTTGTGTATGTATCCGATTTATCGAAGGTAGTAAGACGCTCGACTTAGACCCTCCCCCCTCCCCCCCCCCCCCCCCCCCCCAAAAAAAAAATACTGAATGCATTTAGATAGAAATTTACAACACTACCTTTAACATCTTTTTATGTTGTACGTATCGTCCTCCAAATTCCAACAGTTCCTTTTGGAAACGCATTGCAAATTCGCAATATATAGAGTGTTTAGTGTTTTTAGGTCAGAGGTCAAGGTCAAATTATCTGCATTGCAAATTCGCAATATAAAGAGTGTTTGGTGTTTCTAGGTCAGAGGTCAAATTATCTTCATTTTGAAATCTAGCTTAGCACATTTTTTTTCTTTTACATTTCATATTGGGTGTGCAATAAACTGAATCAGGTATATAAAAAATTTTTGGTCAAACACAGTCCTTTACAATTCCCTCCATCTTAATGTCCTTAAATTAGGCAAGGTTATTTAATATTTTTACTATACATGTACTTGTCCCAGCACACTTTGAAGGTTACATATATATATGCTTTATGTTACATCTGCAACATCCCAAATTTTCAAATTAAAGCAAAGCCCAAGCAATGGCAAGCATTATCAGAACACAAAAGGTTCCACTTGGTATTGTCCTTTGATTGGGCTGCCTGATATGCATTTACACAAAGAAAATTTTTCAAAATTTACGTGGACACATTTTTCATTAACCAAAACATTTCTGAAATTGAAGCTGAATGTCAGTCCTTCTATGAAAGTAGCTGCCTCGTCACTGGGACAAATCTTACAAGAGAGACATCCTCTTCACTTTTTTAAAAATTCTTCTCATTAAATTTTTGACATAGATGTTGGATACGTTGGTAAAATTACTTCTATGGTTATTAATACTGTATATATGTCATAACAAAAAACACTGGTTTAAAGCTTCCATAAAATATTTCATCGATTGAACCATGCAGCTTTCACTTCTTTCCATAATACAGTAAAACATGGTTATAGCGAACACGCTTATAATGAATTGACGCTTACAGCGAAGTGATTTTCATTCCCCGTGACTATATTACATGTTGTAAACTTGACGGATATAACGAATTATGCTTATAACGAAGCAAAATCACCTGTCCCTAGCGCTTGGTTATAACCGTGTTTTACTGTAATTCAATCGTTTATTTTTTTACAAAGCAAATAAAAATGTTGTGTATAAAACTATAATTTATTTGTGAAATTAATTGACACCAATAAAAACAGAATACAGTCAATAAATAATATTACACTTATCACAATTGTAAGAGAAAATAACAAACAGGATGAATTTGTTCTCTTTGATTAAACTTATACAAACATCCTTTCCATTGCAACTTTTACAGTACTAAAAATTATGCCAACACACTAAGCCAAATTATGACAATGTATAATGTCACAGTTTAGAGTTAGACCCATATTGCATTCATGAGATTTCTTTTTCAACCAAACGGCAAGATGTTTCCTTGATAGGTGCAAAAATGTATACTGATCCCTAAGGCACACACGCTAAACCACACAGGAAGTAATGATGGAATGCTGGGATTACGCTCGGTCCTCGACACCCGCCTGCGTCATCAGGTCAGCGATGTTTTTCTCCAAATCATCGATCCTGTTGCCCATTTCATCGAGTACCATGGTTAAGGATATATAATTATACACCGTATATACCGTACAATAGCAGATCCAGGATTTATGGGGGTCTAAAAGGCCTGGGGTCTGGGGGACGCCTTGAGGCACCCAGTGGATGCAGCGCAAAGCCAGGATGGGAGCCCAGGGGTAAAGCCACCTGGAAGCTCTCAGGTTTTGGGAGGGGAGGGGGTTAAGATACTGTTTGAGCTATTATAGCTATACTTGACATATAGTAAAATCAATGAACAACAACAAACATGATATACTGTAACTACTACCAATAATTTTCAATGGGGGGTCGACAGTGCTGTAGATAAAGAAGTTTTCTTTTTTTTATTCATAACAGAATACTAAAACATGAATTCATAAAAAGCCACTTAAATTCATTACTTGTAAAACATGAAGATTTTACCTAAATGATAAGAAATTGGGACTGAAAGACCAACAACTTTTTGGTATGAGGGACAGACAGTTTTTAAAAAGAGATTAATTTTAGGCAAAGTTTTAAATTCACAGAATATGAATTGCAAAGTTAATTTTTATTAAGATAACCAAATAAATGAGTAAAGGATATTTCTATTGATGATCTGGTCTGACATTCCCTGGAATTTATCCTGCATTTGTTGTAGAAGGTTTTGTACCTGTCAAAGAAAACAAATACAGTAAGACCATAAAAGAGGCATGAGAGGGCGGACTAAGTTATGGAACTTGTGCCCAACCCAAATAGTAATTTTGTACAATAAGAATATATTCAAATCACCATAACAAACACGATTCAGTACAATTAAATTTAATTCTAGAGAAAGCTACTAAATACAGTGATAAATGGGAATTATTTTGCAATGCATTTGTGGTGATCATGAATCCACAAAATGCAGACACCAATTTACTACTAGTATTGAAAATAGACATGTTATCACAAATGCTTGCAATTGAACTATAAATGTTTACAAAATTCTGCACAGGATTGCTAAGATTACAAATTGCCTTACTGGTATATATTTATGTAAACAACAATTCCCATTTACAAATACTTCTATTGATTAAAATCATGACAGATCAAATCTACCAGGTATGTGTTTTGATCTACCTTTTACAGAGCTGTTGGATCTGGCAAATCAAGATTGCACGAACCCCCTTATCTACCACTAGATAAGGCTAGCTTCAATCACTGATCAATACCACTTATAACTTATTTAGAATTCATTCCCTACCCCTGAGTGCTGAATGCAAGTTGTAACAAATTTGTCCAGCCAAACAAAAGAAAGCCTCTATGGTTACAGTAATAAAATCATCAACAAATACATTAAATATTCAGATAACGAGTCCATATCTCTGAAATGAATGAGATAAGGGAAAGTTTTTAAGCACTGGAATTAATTATTTACATCCATAATACAATGGACAAGGCACAATACCACTCGGCTTTAAAAATGAAAATACAAGTACAGACAGGTATAGGTCATTGATTGAGGACAATGCAAAAACTGTGGACTGCAAGTGCATTTAAATCTCTCCTTTATATTTGAAATGTATCAGGCCATTATTACAAAATGGTGAAAGTTACAATTTGACGTTCACTGTTCACAAGATTAAACTTGCTTTAGTTTTCCATATTGAATTGAAATCAAGGTATATTGTTCTCACAAAGAGTTCCTAACAATATTAGAATGAACAATGTTATTAAAGGACCCAATATTTTGGAGAAAGGGAGAGTGTTCTCTATTCTTATTTGGAACAGATATTCCGTTAATACCATAGCATTTACAAACTCTTTTAAAGTTGGAAAATTTATGTGACAATAACATTAATTTTTATTTTTTAATTGCCAATAATATAAGTCTAAATCCAACCTCCAGTATCTTAATTTAATAATATTAAGATTCATTTGGGGACAAATTCCATTTCTGGAATTTATTACTTGAATTGCTTCAAATAATGTTAAGGTCAAAATCATTTTTAAAAGCCCAAGGTGTAATTTCAAGCATAAATAGTCATTTTTTTTTTACTTATAATATAATCAAAGGCAAAACTATGAAAAATTTTGTAGTGGTGGGTGTAATAAAATCTCAGCGAGATTCATTGAGACTGAAATTTTTTTACAGACATCTCTTACGAATCTCAGACCAGTACCACACACAAGTGATTCGGGAATATCTGCCCCCACTTCGGAGGGTTGCTACTATAGAAATACGCTGAATTAAATCAACTTCCGCTTCAAGTTTTTACTTTGAGCCTCCTTTTAACTCTCTATCAATATAAAATGTTAGTTTCCTTCCATTAAAAGGTTTAAATCCTACAAAATATGAACTTGTTTATTTTTCAATTCAAGATATGTTGTTCTCAAATATTTCATTCTTATTATTTTATGAATATTAAATTATAAAATTAAAAGGTCTAGTTATAAATATCGACATTTCCTTTTAATTTCTTATAAATTCCATATTTTATGCTTTTGGCAATTAACTTGACATTCAGCATATTTCTATAGCAACACCCAACCGAAGTTGGGGCAAATTTTCCTGAATCACTTTCCGTGGCACAGGTCTGAAATTTGGAAGAGATATCCGTCAAAAATTTTCAGTCTCAACGAATCTTGCTGAGATTAGGTGTAATAAAGATATAGGAAACCTCTTGTATTAAGTGTTAAGCATTTCTTTGCCTTAATTATTTTATTACTAGTTTTGAAAATTGAGAATGCCAATACATGTATAGTTAAGATATATTCATTTATTGTAAATATTGAATATTATGAGCTTATGTCCTGCCAAAAAAAAGTTATAAACCAAACTTTAACAACTTCTTCAGCAACTACTTCAGCAAAACTCGATCATGGCATATTTGATTGCATTGCAAAACAGCCATTTCTCACAAATATACCAGAACGTGAAATCAAACAGAATTATATTTTGACAACCATTAAACATGCCTAATGCATAGACTATAAAGACTTTACCAATGTTATAAAAAGTAATGCATCCCTGCAAAATGATATAAACAGATCAATTCTATATATTGTTGTAGGTTGAAAAGCATATGTTTATATAAATGAATGTTGTTAATCATTCTTTCGTGCTGGAATCACAGGTTCATACATAGTATGCAATAAATATATTTAAGCTGATGCATTAAAATGTTTAAAATAAATCAATTTCAAGTCTAAACTTGCAAATCAGCAAGTTGCATGGGGAAAATATTTGATGTGAAAGCTTTGTTTTACTTACAAACTGAGTTAAATCCTGGATATTCTTAGGATCAGAGCTGTTGGTTATGTAGTCCTTGCCGCTGTCTGCCATGTCGCTTTCCAATAGAGTCCTTAGTATTAGTCCTTACCAAAGTCTTTCCAGAAGTCACTGAAGTGGATGACAGGCTTTTGTGTACATTTGCGCATGCGCATTAGGGGGGGTTTCCTTTGGGACTAGGTAAATAAAATTATTTTAAAATAAAATAACTACGGTCTTCATCTTTCGTTGTGATGTTTTGTAAAGGTTTTGAAAACTAATAAACCAATTTCATAAGCTAATATAAATATTTGTAAACAGAAGAAAAAATGTGCAAACTCTTTATGTTCACCAAGTTTACCTAGCTCCAAAAATGTGAAAATGGCCGCTTCCACTGCAAAACATTTGATCAAAACTTTAATTAGTTGCAAAAGTTCTTATCGTTTAGAAAATGTACGTTATGCGACGGGATTACGAAAATCAAAGAGGCTTGGGAAAATGCCCGAACTTGCTAGAACATTTGAGCAGAGATTAGCAGGTATTTCTAAAAAGAAAATCGGTGGATTCATCTCTTTCGAATTTCCTCAAACAACCTTTTATTTTGTGAAGATCAAATATATTTCTTTCACATTTAAAACGGTTATTTTCTCGATTGTGGGAGTGTCTTTATCCAGTTTCAGAAATGTTTACATTTCAGACAACCCAGTATAATATCAAATATGTAAACGGTCTGACTGTGGGCCATAGATGCATAGATATTTCTGGTTTAAACAGATGATTCTTTTTTAAAAGACAGAATAAAATCAGAGACATAAATAACAATGTTTTTTATGTCTCTGATAAAACGCATTTGAAACACACACGGCAGAATCTGCCACAAGAGTCAGCAATTTCATGAATTTATTGTAAATATAAAATGAGAAACAGGCTAAATCCTACCAGTGAGCTTTGCGAGCAGAGTGAGCGAAGCGACAGAATGGCAACAAGTTTTCTACATTTTTTTTTAAGTCTCTATCCAACCAACAACATTAAATACCAGACATCAACTCCATGATGTTATTTTATCAATTCCTTGTGTTTATTTCTCTACAATTATTATTCAGTTATTTTAAACCAATTTCTGCACATCTTGATCTTAAACAGCAGCCATTGAAAGTTTTTGTGTGACGTCACACTCAGAGCCGAAAATATTTCATGCATGAAATTATAGAATGAAAGAAAATCTAGAAAACTTGTTGCCATCCTGTTGCTACGCTTGCAAAGTTCTCTGGTAGAATTTTGATTCTTATTTATTTACAACAAATTGATAAAATTGCCAACTGCTGTGGATTTGCCTACTCATGTGGATATGCCTGCCTATCATAATCTAAACGTCCCATGCTCAATGTACATAATGACATCATGTTTCAATAAGTTTCATACATTCAGCTAAATAGTACGAGATTCCAAGAAATTTGTATTTAATTTTCTGTAAATGTTTATCAATTTCATATGTTGATGAATTGAAGTTTCGCAACTTTGTTCAGTAGTAATCAGTACCTAAGAGATTGGTGCCTTAATGTTAATGTTTTTATTTTCCATCTAATAATTTGATGAGACATATGTAAAACTAGTCGTATTTCTTGAATAAAGCACTTTTGAAAGTTATCTGTTTTGCATATGCATTGAAACTTGGAAAGTTTTAATCACGTTTAGAGACAACAAACAAACAAGCGCCAGTCATATAATGATTGAGTTAACTTTATTATTTAGAATTTTTTAGCCTTTAGAACCCCTGATTCAACTTTCATTTTTTCACAAATTTTCTTAGATGTTCATGTAACCATACACATTACTTCATGAGGCGGGCTTTGCTCACCTCTGGCTGCGCTCAGTTTCCACAATTTAGGTTGCAGCAATAGTTTAATCATACCGTCAGTATATAAATTCTGTAAATATTTTAGATATGAAGCTTACTGAACAATCAAAAGCCAATAATGTCAACATTGGATTCCCTTTGACTAATACGGCCATAACACAATCCCAAAAGAGAGCTGTGATTAGGAAAAACAAACAGGAGTTACTGGCCCTTGTTCAAGATGGAGAGTGTAAGTATCAACTTTCTATTCAATCACTTTAATCAGTTGTCTGATGCATACAGCAAAACTTGTTTATAGCAAATTTCAAAGGACCATAGAAAAAACTTCTTTATACTTGTAATTCGTTATACGTTTAAATTCTTATTGCAAATTTGTTATAAAATAGGTAGCTGAAAGTACTTCAAACTATTGTAAGTTATAAAATCAATATTAACGCCATTTACAAAATAAAATGATATAAACTTTTCATTTAATTTTTTTTAATTTACTGTATTATGTTTTGAATTTGAATATTGAAGATTTGCATCTTAAAATTTCATGTATCTTCAATAAAATTTGTCATGGAAAAAATTTGTTATATAAATAATAAAGTACATTAGAATTTAATACCCCAGCTGGGGTATTAAAATTACTTTGTTAAAGATCTAAATTCGTTGTAGCTATGTTTGTTATATTCAACAACTTTCTATAGTTTTATTTAAGAATTTTGCTTAGACATAAATAAGAGTTTGTTATAGCGGTAAATTCGCTATATCTGTGTTTGTTATATTTGAATTTTTCCGTAATATCTGAAATCATTTGAACCCATGAAATGAAACGAGCTCAAGTTCATTAAGTTATCTAAAATATATGTATGTTGGCCTGAGCCCTGTCTGATAAAAGCTTTCACTAGCAGTAGCTGGTATTTTTTAGTGTTGAATGGGAGGTATTCCAAGCATCTTGGAAGAGCTTGTGGAAGATTTGATTTTAATCCGAGTTATCCGACTAGCGTAATCTTTTGTCAGTTATTTTTTGTATTGATTACAATGTTATTCAAAACAAGTAAACAAAGAATGTTTCTTACCATGTGCTTTTTGAATTTCATTAACAAAAAAATTTGTATCTGTTAAAAAGAATAACTGCCATTACAGTTGTGAGATATACGAGAAAGAAACCAGAATAACAGACATTGTCATATTAGTATTACTTTAAGCATGGGTGTGCATAATTATTGAGTACATTAAAATTGTCACAAAAAATGGCTGCAAGCTTAAATTTTGTTTCTCACAGTGATGATTGATCTGGATGAGGTTGATGCTGCATCCTGGGATACAAATAAAAGGGAGCATCTCCACAGACTTGCTGTACATTATGGAGTTTTCCGCGACTTGTTCGGGGGTGCATTCTTTTATCCCCAGGTTGATCTAGAGGTCAGCTATGATATATCAGAAGAGGATGAAGTGCCAGTTTTTCATGGAAACTTGATTGAACCTTCTCAAGTAGGTAGAAATTAATAGAGTTGTTGGAAACCACCATTTATATGAGTTTTTGTGATTTGAATATGGAAAGTAAAGCTAAACTAGGAGGACACTTGAAGCTCCTAATTAGCCCAAACCTTACACATCATATGACATGACATTTTATTTCAATCAGGAGTGCAAACATCCTATCAAAGAGGATTGATTGTGTTACATTGTGGATAAGCTGACTAATTAATAAATTGGAATGTGCCAAAAGTATTCAGTCATCAATTTAGCTGGTTCATGTTATAAACTGTAAATGTTTGCTGTAACAAGTAAATTTGTAAGCCAGTATATAAGCTTACATTTTAATTCTTAGTAAGATGTGTCTTGAGCCTCATTACCTACATTGACTGTACATCTGGTTTGGACTTAAAAGGTGGTGACCATAGCGAAAATTTCCTTCATCATCTTTGGATTTGATCTAGCAACACTATGCATAGTTTTCTTTATACCAACATTCAAACTGTTTTATTATATTAATATCTGCCACCTAGGTATGCAAACCGCAGCAGTTAACCTTGTTACACACCATCCATACTCCCGTTTGCGCAAATGTTGTCTGCATGTATATTATGGCTATGATTATGCCATCTTTGACTGATTATGTACTTTGTCAATGTAATGGCAGACATCCAGAGTTCCGAATGTTCACTATGAAGTTGATGGCGATAGTTTATGGACTCTGTTGATGACAGCACCAGACAGCCATCTACAGGATAACAATGCAGAGTACCTCCACTGGCTAGTGTAAGTGTCAAGTTCCTTTACTGGCTAGTGTAAGTGTCAAGTTCCTTTACTGGCTAGTGTAAGTGTCAAGTTCCTTTACTGGCTAGTGTAAGTGTCAAATTCCTTTACTGGCTAGTGTAAGTGTCAAGTTCTTCTACTGACTAGTGTAAGTGTCAAGTTCCTTTACTGGCTAGTGTAAGTGTCAAGTTCTTCTACTGACTAGTGTAAGTGTCAAGTTCCTTAACTGGCTAGTGTAAGTGTCAAGTTCTTCTACTGACTAGTGTAAGTGTAAAGTTCCTTTACTGGCTAGTGTAAGTGTCAAGTTCTTCTACTGGCTAGTGTAAGTGTCAAGTTCCTTTACTACGTAGTGTAAGTGTCAAGTTCCTTTACTACGTAGTGTAAGTGTCAGGTTCCTTTACTGGCTAGTGTAAGTGTCAAGTTCTTCTACTGACTAGTGTAAGTGTCAAGTTCATTTACTGGCTAGTGTAAGTGTCAAGTTCCTTTACTGGCTAGTGTAAGTGTCAAGTTCCTTTTCTAGCTAGTGTAAGTGTCAGGTTCCTTTACTGGCTAGTGTAAGTGACAAGATCTTCTACTGACTAGTGTAAGTGTCAACTTCTTCTACAGACTAGTGTAAGTGTCAAGGTCTTCTACTGACTAGTGTAAGTGTCAAGTTCTTCTACTGACTAGTGTAAGTGTCAAGTTCTTCTACTGACTAGTGTAAGTGTCAAGTTCCTTTACTAGCTAGTGTAAGTGTCAAGTTCCTTTACTGGCTAGTGTAAGTTTCAAGTTCCTTTACTGGCTAGTGTAAGTGTCAAGTTCCTTTACTGGCTAATGTAAGTATCAAGTTCATTTACTGACTAGTGTAAGTGTCAAGTACCTCCACTGACTAGTGTGAATATACCAGTAAAGTCCATGTTCATGTATTTTGGAACATTTTCTTATGTAATATCCAAAAGTGAGTGTTTAACTACATGTATTATTCAAGTTTTCATTAAAATGTACGAAGGAATACAAAAATAAGCACAACTGTAAGTCAGGTGAGTGAGATGGTCCATGGGCCTCTTGATTTAATAAACATAATGAAATCATATACATGTATTAGGTCAATCAAGTTGTTTTTATTTTTCAGAGCCAACATACCAGGAAATGACATTAGTAAAGGGGAACAACTCTGTGATTATCTGCAAGTTTTTCCTGTCAAAGGCACTGGTTTCCATCGTTATGTATTTATTCTCTTCAAACAGGAACAGCAAATTGACTTCAGAGATGACAGGCTATCCCCAAACACGTAAGGCAGTTATGTGCTCTTTTCTATTGTTTGTTACTTGAGTTTTGCCATCTTGGCTAGCAAAGATGGAGTTTTTCAGGTGATACATTGCAACCACTTCCAATCTTCTGTTATTCACTGTGTGTGAAAAGAGAACATGTAGTTAGGAATCATAAGGTGGTCTTCCTCCAACTCCTCTTGCTGGAATATTTATGATATTGTCTTTACAATTTTAAACACATCTTAATACTTATTCATGTCTGGAGACCAGTTTGTATATGGTGCCTTAAACAATGCTATAGGGGGTCATCTTTGAACGTAACATACCTGTACCACCAGAAATCAAATACATGTATTGCAAAAACTACATGTAAATCATCATGATCTCTCTCCTTTTTTCTGTTGATCTTACTTATCCCAAGTTTGTTTTATGTTCAGGTAACCTTTAAGGACATGGGCCAATTGAAAATGTTTGATATTGAATACATTTTTCATGAATTCTATGATGCTTTGATCCATTTTTTTAAAGCAATATGAGCTGCAATTCATGCTGAAATTTTTTAAGAAGAAAATGTTATTTTCTACTAAAATGACAAAAAATATCATGGTATTTATATTTATGTGGGAAAAGCTGTTAAGAAGCCTTAATTGAAGCAAAATTGAATTATTGTTGTCCTGTACAAAAATTGATCTCCTATATTTTCCTTAGAAGAGAAATCTTTCTTCTGACAAAAATTAATGATTTTTCAAATCTTATTTATCATAAAAGTTTAAGTTACATGCAGACTTATCATACTAGCAGTTTTTTGTAGCAAAATACAATTCTAAAAAATACAGCTCATATTGCTTTAAATTAAAAGATTTACTCAATACAAAACTAAAGAGATTGTTTTCAATTTTTTGAAAATATCTTACTTTTGTTACAGATGCTCTCTAAAGGAGAGGACATTCAATACCTTTAACTTTTACGAGAGACACCAGGATCACATGACCCCTGCAGGTTTCTGTTTCTTTCAAAGTGAGCATGATGAGAGTGTTCGGGATGTATTCTGGAACAAACTGGGTAAGATTTTGACCAGAAGTTTTTAATGGATAAAAGTATTGAGGGAAAGCAATGATAGGTCTCAATTCAATCTAAATATGATATTGTTTGATGTTGTATAAGAGTTCCAAGTATTCAGTTCCTGGTAACCAGCATATATTTTATACTGTAGATCACTGACTAAAAGAATGAATTTAATATCTGCATAAAATTGCAAGAAGCAACCCTTTGTCATTTTAAAATTTAGCTATTATTTTTCTGAAACTTGTGAACCATATGAAATTGTATTACCGCGGTAAAAGTTTTGTACTCAGGACTATATATTTATTTACACAAACGGTGGACTTGCTGAATAAAGTTCTTGCATAAAATAAGGAAGAACAGTATGCTGTATGTAAAGATTCAATGGACTGTGACCCTGAACACTTTGAATTTTTGTTTTAGATATGAAGGAGCCGTCTTTTGAATTTGTTTTCCCTGTACCATATCATCCAATACAGAAGAAGTTTCCACACAAAAAACCATTTAACTTGTATGTATGCTTCTACTGGGTGGCTTTAGCTCCCTAATACATCATTTTCATATCCCAATGATAGGAGATTGGGGGGGGGGGGTAGATTGTCTTTGATCAGTTTTCTCATCTTCAACTTTAATTGTTACTTGTGAACGACTTTGAGGATCAATGTGATAAAACTAAAAATAACTATCAACATTTTGACATACCAGTAAAATCTCAATTGTTTACACTTTCGCCATCATTTATTTAATACGGTAATGAAAATGATAAATATTTGGGTCTTGTCATCCTGGAGTTGGAGCGGTTTCATGAATATTATTGGTTATTAGTAAAAATCAGGATGTATGCAACTTAATGGACGATGGTTGGAGGTCCTATAAATGAATTCTGTTGTCACATACTGATACCTTATTTCAATAAAAATTCGTTTTGTGGAGAGACCCAACAAAAAAATCCAAGTAAATTGTTGCTCTACAATAAATGAAACCGTAGTAAGCAACCTCATTATTATCTAGGTCCGGATAGCAACAATCTGATAAAAATTAATACTTCCATCTGCTCCTGGTTTTTAATGTCGAGACACATCGAAAAACAGGGAAGCAGATGGATGTTTTGATTTTAACATGCTCAGAGCCTTGAGGTGTTTTATGTCTTTTGAAGACAGCTCAATTCAATTTGTTCCTTTTGTTCTTCTTCAGGTATTTAGATAGGTATAGAGACATCAAGGACATTAATGAGGAGGTGTTACAGGAAAAGCTGAAGACTGTGCACCCATTTAAACCTAGCACTGATCCCAAATACCCCCTCTATAGGCTCCAGCTCGAAAATAGAGGTCTCCCGTCGTGGTTAAAGAAAAAACGGAGAAATGCAACCCACAAAGTCATGCAGTGGGAAGACTAGTACTGTTCATTGAAATAAATGTGCTTTTCAATATTAGTCTTTGTATTTTATTTTACCAGTACATTCTCATTTCTATTTAATAGAAAATAGTGCTACTTGTAGTCTGTCAATATCACAGTGGCCAGATCAGGAGTAAAAATGATCAAACTTTTATTTTAACAATGTTAAAATTTAGAAAGCATAGAAAGAAAATTAATAAATAATGTGGTAAAGCCTTCATGAGCTGTAAGCTTTTCTGTTTACAGGCTTTTGTCTGTAAACTTGCATTGTATATTTATTCTCTAGAACCTATGTGTCAATTTCAACCAAACTTGAAAATAAATCATCCAAAGGTTATAGAGATTCCAAATTATTAAAATACCCATCCTTTTAGGAGATAATAAGAAAATGGAAAAATAATGTGGTGTCTTAAAAATCTTCCCTTTTATAACAGCACCAGAAATGCCATAATTTATAAGGCTGTCCAAAGTTGATTCTACATTTAATCTATAATGTCATCATTGAAAATACCAAACGTACAAGGTAAGGTAATAAAATTTAAACATAATTTTCAATCAAGTGGTTTTTTATTCATTTCTATTAATACAAATAAATTGAATATTCAAGCTACATATAGAGTAGCTGTTTCATCATCTCTCCTGTTTATATTAAAGGCTGTATAATCCATGTGCCCTTAACATGTCCTATTGCAGAATCTACAGATTTTACGGTAGTTGCAAAAAGTAACACCAAACTGGAAAAAATTAAATTGAAATTGGGGTTTGTTTATTTTAATCGTCAATTTCTCTTAAACCTATGTACGTGGATTATGTTAAACATATAATTAATTTTTAGACAGCCTAACAGAGGTTTACTATGATATTGTGCTGTAATTCCAACTTGTTAAACCTTTGTCTAAAGCACAGGTTATAATATTTAATTAAAAATATTTCATTTAATAAGAAAATTATCCCCTCTACTTTAATGATAATAATATTATAATAGTAGTAGCACAGGGAATAATTTTATTATTGAAAAAAAAATGTTTGATGTCAGGCGTCTGTGGTCTAGTTTTCCTCAAGGAGGGATGCAAAAATATCACTATAGAAATGTATAAAAGGGAAATCATAGAGAACTTCAAATTGTGAAATTATGATGAAAGCAATTTGTGTACTGTACATGTATTTGTATTATTTATGACCACCCCGTCCACTATTATTATAGGAGGAGGGGGCAAAGTTCAACTTAAGAATATACTGAGAAAAATCTCCCGAGGTTACGATGCTAGACCACTGGCCACAGGGCATAATGGGGTTCCAAATGAATGCCAAATTATGTGTACGAATATAAATGTAACAATGTTTAGGCTCAAGTCTGCCACAAAACTTGTGATATTTCTTATACCCAAATACATACAGTATATAGTGTAGCTCCATTTCATGATTTGTTAAAAACTCTGTGTTCCCCTCTGGCTCACCTTTCTGAGTTCAGAAATTTACCGGTAATGAAAAAAAATTTGAAAAGGATAACATAATTCTTTTAAGATCTGTTACTCAGGTGAGTGACGTAGTCCATGGGTGTTTTGTATTACTCCAAGGTCTCCATGTGACATAATTCTTTGACTTTTACATTTGAACCCGAGCATTAATATGCACCAGGGTGGAATGTAAAGAGCTGTGTACTGAGGGTAGGATTGTCCAAAACCCTTATCTTGCCCTAGATGTCAGTTCTAAGGGAATTCTTCAACAGTGAGAGTAAACTAATTTCACAGCTAATTTGCCATTTATAATATGATACTATTATGATTTGTTTTGTACATTAACTAAAAACCATTATTTAGTGCAATTAAGAAATATATTTAAAAATTTAAAAAGTAAAGATTTCATCATGTACCAACCAAGTTCATATCCCTGCAAACTTTTTAACATTGCTGTTTATTACTTATATTTACGTTTGATATTGGCAAACTGTTTAGAATCAATAATATAATGTTCAGTGTTTTTATGTTTACAATATTGCAATAAGCATATATGCGTTATCATTGTAACGTCACAAAAACGTTCATGCAGAATTGAACATTTTTGCTATTCTATAGGTTCATATAAGGAAGCGTGTTTGCAAATGTAAATATTTTAAAATATTTTATTGAAATACAGTCATCATGACTACCGTTATATCAAATGCTTATATGTTGTGAATCTTTCTATTCATGCATCATCATTTGCCTGTATTGTACATTCTCTCCCCTTAGCCCAACTAGCTCATACTTCATCCATCAAGTGCCTTTGGGTTGTAACTTTGTGCAGTGACCTTGAACAAAGTTTCAAGGCAAGAGGTTAAAGTCATATCACACCACTTTGCAAAACGTTTGTCTGAACCATATACAGTGTACTATCCATCTTTTGTCCATGTACTACACTTACAGATTTGGATCATGCTCTAAAGAAAATGTACAGTCATAGCAGACTTTGTAAAATTCTTGTTTGGACTCTATTTTTTCTTCTTATGGCACTACATGTTTCTGCTTTAATTATGCATGTACTATCATTGTTTACTGTACATTCCTTATTAAATGTGAGGAATTAATTTCCGCACAAAATCCTGAGAAGCAGTCCTCATGAATTTTAAAATGTTGCTCTTATTTTTCGGACAGTTTTGGGCTATATGAAATCATTATAAAAAATTGGTGCTCACAATTTTATATATTATCACAAATTGATGCAAAACAGTGGAATCGTGGAATTAAGTACTCGCATAAAATAAGGAATTTACAGTAATGCTGATGTCAGAGTTATATAATTTTTTATTCTGAAAAAGTCTAAAACACTACTTTTAAGAGTTTCAACAAATTTATAAAATCAAGATTGTACCCATAACTTTGACATTTTCTCTTTTTTTTGTTAATTAAAAATTGATACCAGGCAAAGTTTTTTTGTAACATTGAAATTAAAGGTACATGTAATATGTGAAATAAATTTCTGGTATAAATTTTTTTTAAATCTGGAACTTTTACTTAACTCTCTTAGACAGCACCTCATCAACAAAGGCTAAATGAGTGAATTCAATATATTTCTAATGGGGATTTTAAAATAGAGGAGTTGGTCTTTTCAACCTACCCCTAAATATTTATTGCCACTATCAGTTTCTGTATCCACAATTTACTCAGAGACAGCGGAGATGATAATGTCCAAAATCTAAAATGCACTTCATTTAAATACTCAGTATATAAACTGAATTTTTTTTAAAGACAAACTGTAAAGACATAGAAATTTATTCAATAACACAATCCTCATTCGTTTGAATGAAACTAAAATGTATGAAACTGAAGCACTGTGAGACTGTGTATTGTACAGAATATGATTTTTTGCTGAAATATCTCTAACAACAAGGGTCACAGCACTAATGATATTTGTACCCACTGAAAATGAGAGTCACTGTTTTTGTTTTGATGAGCTGTACTGATGATCGGGAATAGGAGCTCTTGATTCTGTTGCTTCTATGGCACGCTCTGACTGGGCAACATTGCCGGCATGAGCCAAAAATAAGTCCTTTAAAACACTAAGTTCTTTTGAAAGAATTTCAACCTTCTGTTCCAACATTTCATTTTCTGCCCTCAACCTATTAACTTGCTCGATTGTTTCCTTGGCTTTTTGTCTTGAACGCTCCCTGCTCTTTTTAACAGCAATGTTATTTCTTTCTCTCCTTTTGAGATATTCATCTGTGTCTTTCTCCATCATTCTTGAACGTTTCGATGGTTTACCATATGACTCTCCATCTGAACCCTCATAATCAGGACGCTTTGGTGCCATCTTTTTATCTGAAACAAAAAGATATTGCATCATGAACTAAAGATAGTAATATCGGAGTGTTCTCCCTTTCTCTTGATTTAGAACCTGATGCAATAAGATTTCAACCCTCAGGTTTGAGCAAGATGTAGTCTCAAAGATATTAATTGTTTAACAAAACTATTGATAATAGTTATTTGTATTAATTAAATTTAGAAGAAACGAGCAGTGAAGCAATTTTGTAAAGAACAATTGAATATTTGATTGCAAAATCAAAAACCGGAAGTAGAATTGTCAATATCAACAAACCAAAAGTAACACGAATAACTCGTCAAAATCAAAATATTATAACTTGTTTCATTAATGACTGGGTATTATATTATATACCATGCACTCACCTGACATTCACTCGGGATTTTGAACAGAATATCCTTCCAAATGTACACTGTATACTAATGGCCTTCCATGCAATTTAATCTGTGATGCAATAAACTGCTTCACCAATCGATTCTCACTTCCTGTATTCAGTGCAGACTGCTGCAACCGGTCAAATTATGTAAATTATTTCAACACACTTATTTCATGAACATTGTAAATATATTCATACTTTTTCTTTTTTTTTAAATATAAACAAATTACATTCATTAATCGACGATCCACGGTTGTTTCCGGTTCCCATTCGGGAAGCCTCGATAGATTCCGCTAGTGACATCAAACAATCGACCGAGATGTACCGAGTACGATATACGGAAACAACCGATGATTACCGATTGCTGTTACAGCGAAGCTTGCGCGACCTCTGGCGAAAGAATGGATCGTTAGATTTTTGGAATTTCCAATACTGGTTCTTGTCATTGCCTGGTTTTCTTTCTTTATTTAGTCATGAAGTCAGGGAACCAGGCTAGTTCACATTCATTTACTCGTACTAGAAAACATTCGTATGATCGACCATGGAGAAAAATCTCTCATATTGAACTTTTATAATTTTATATGACGATTGATAAACAATGAATATATTGATATCTCTCATCTCTTTAAAGGGTACCCATGTACCTGAGATATATTTTGAAGAAAATTGTCAATAATGCCTACTTTTAATGAACTTTTTAAATAGGAAATGCTACGCTATTTGGAGTTTTGCATTTAAATCAGTATGATTGATTGAATTTAAGGGTTTCCAACTAAGAATATACTTGTCTATAATACAGAGTACTGATTATTTAACGATTTTACACTAAAATAAAGAGATATATTTTAGAACATACGTATATTTGTATTAAACTCGACTAATAATGCATGTATTACTGTAGTTTAGACTTAAAAGTGCGGGTGTTTTTCTATATCGAAATATTGTTGCGTAAATTACTATAAATACAAGTATGTTTATACATACAGACATTGTACGACAAGCCTAAAGTGCTGATCTCTGACAACACATACACAATATAAGTAGATATAAGGGGGTGAATTATCTATCAGTCATAAGAAGTCTGCAATGGTCATATATGATTATAAGTACAGCTTATCAATAACTTCCGAACGGAGAGGAGAACCAGTGTAGCTTAGGAAATCCTTTTGTTCGAAACACTTCTCGAATTTACAGTAACACACGAGATTAATTTGGGAGTTTTCCATTTCAATTGACGTCAGAAGAGCATGGTAATCTCTATTCTAAGAACCAATCAGATATGTTTCTCCTTACATCATATTCTAACACAATCCGAATCGCGTTTCAAAAAGTTAATACGAGATAAAAATAGTTCCTTCATTGCTAATTAATATAGAGTACATAATTGTTGCCACCACTTTTTAATAATAAAACTTTAGTTTCAAGTAACACTTTCTTAACTTTAAAAGGGTTTCATATCGAGGTAATGCATTATTTATTAAAAAAGGAACGAAACACTTTCGCGTATTAATCCACCTCTCCTTCGGACAAATTCTATATATACCCTGAGCCAACGATGTTTCGTCATTGGCATGTCTAACAACTCCGGTGTGAACCAACGAAACAACCGCAATCTTCAAGATTCGCGTGTAAACGTTTTACAGACTCTCGAGTCTGTTTTGGGTGTGAACACTCAATCTGAGGCGCTGGATTTCCCAGTATTTTCATTTGACGAAAACATTTTCCCTGGTTCACCATGTCCACAAGAAAATTTGATGGAATCGGTACTCTACGATTCTGAGCAAAGTAAGAAAGTTTCAACTATTCTGCAAGATAGTCAGGGCCAGTTTGATTTGGACCCGCTCTTAGAGAATTCAGTCGACATTCGACAACTACTGAACAATAGCACACAAGTAAACGACGCCACTTTAGTGAACATCATTTTGGGGGAGAAGACCGCTGACCCAGTTACGGGTGTCCCATTTATTGAACTGCAACCTGCACAAGACAGTGTGTTGCCTACATTCAAAGAATTTGACTTTATGACAAACCAAGAGCAAACATCAAAGATATCGGAGGCCGGCTGGTCGGCCAGTGAGGGGGAGGAATACAGCACGTGTGACATCGAGAGTATCGTGAACTCTCCCTCTCAATCGGAGCACGACGTCACATCATCGACTCTCACCCCTCCCACCTCACCTTTTGAAATAGTTCGTGGCCGTCCTGGTAGGAAGCCATCCGCCGCCGGACCCCTCAGACCAAACCGAAAGAAACAGCCACCCAAGGGCACTGAAGAATATGTAGACAAGCGAGTGAGGAACAATCTCGCAGTGAGAAAAAGCCGGGACAAGGCGAAGAAAAAGCAGCAAGAGACCGAACAAAGAGTGCACGAATTGTCAACAGAAAACGAAAACTTACAAAAGAAATTAGACTTACTAACAAAAGAACTTAATGTGCTCAAAAGTTTATTCATCAATGTTGGAGCCTCCTTACCCACAAAGTTCGACGAAATCATGTCCAGGTGACACACGATCAAGCAATAGACGAGTGATAAGGCCCGATGTCTGTTCGGGTTTTCCTGTATATAGTGACACTGTTTACCATGTAGATAGTATAAACTTGATCTTTTTTACTTGTAAAAATTGTACAAACACAGAACTGAACGGCGACAATGCTGTTGAAGTAACAAGTTATTGTTGTTGTATTTTTAAATACTTATTAACTTTTTTACTTAAATGTATCATTAAAAATGAAATATTAACATTTACTCTCGTCTTATTTTATTTTACAATAATCTTTAACTATAAAGTCACTGTCTCTAATGGAAACACGTGTGTGACACTCACTAGGTTTTTCCATTGGCGATGGAATGCACAAGTGTTATTCAGGTTGATCAAGCAATGACTGTCATCCCCCTTTTACAATGAATAATATTAGATCATTGGCACTCCCTCTTGCTTGATGTCTTTTCAAATCCGGAATATCAATGAGCAAAATGATTAATTTCTTAAAATCTTGATTTTTGATGATGAACTAACACATGCAAGTAAACAAACAAACATGAAAAACCACTATAATTATCCGTAAAACAATCGCAAAATGAGAGTAAAAGATAAACGTTTATTCAGATGGGGCGTGACCTCTATTTTATGTATCGAAGACAGATAAAGCATTCGGAAATTTTGATTAAGACTGAAAAATCAGTTGGAGCAATTAACAAGTCCACCATAAAAGTAGCTCGTACTTAACCATAAAAGGGGGTTATTTATTTGCTCCTCCTAGGGAGGGGGCTAATTTTCAAAGGAAGTCCGTCACTCCCCATCCTTTGAAACCGTACATGTAGCTGTCACGCGTGCAATCATTTGCTGTTTATCAATTTTATAAAAATGAATATCGCGCGCCGACATAACGATAACGTATGAAAGTTTTCAATATACAAATTAGAAAAAAAAGCAATATAATTATTCTAGATTTAACAAAATTTGGTCAGCGAGTGTTATTTGATTTTTTTATGGGGGGGGGGGTGACATTTTTTTTAATGTTTAACAATTAGCAATTGTTAAATGTGAGGGCGTTAAATCGTTTTGTGATCACTTCCTGCGCGGATCTAGAAGAGGGGCATGGCAAATTCAATTTTTATAAATTTACAAACGTTGGTAAAATTACCAAAAATATACCCCCCTCCCCCCCCCCCCACCCAATTGAAAACTCAAATATCCTTAGGACCCCCGTGGAAAAAATTTCTGGATCCGTGCATGTACATGCTTGTAATTTGTGAACAAATTCTATTGCAATTTTTCTTCGAATTCAGTAAGTTAAATATGACATGCAAGTACAGCGATACATAATAAACCTAAATTTTTTGAGATTGTCGTTCAAGAGAGATCACTCGTGCGACGTTGTTTGCAATGTCTGCAAACGCCCAAAACAAAGCCTCATTTCTGATCTCCGCAACATTAACAGTTTCCTTTTAAATATTTCAGGACGTCTAAATACGCCAGGAATTAGTTGGTGAAATTTGAGATTTTTTTCACAAAACTAGCTACAAGGACATTACACAGATAATAATGGAACCAAATTTACGGGAGCTGCAGATCCCGGATAACGATTTTTCCCTGACCCTGGCGGATGTATATTAGAACACAGGAGTACATATGATCGGATGCTGCGTGTCGTCGGCATTGATTTGTTTACTCATTATTTACCTGTTGTCATGGCAATCTACAGCATTCCCGGGCATGAAAGGTGTTCTAGTTTATGACCCGTTCTGAATAATGACTTCACAATATCCCGTGATTCTCTGTTCATTCGGGATTTCCCAGCCGATACAATAAGATTAATGCGATAATCCGTTTATTTGTGGTATTCATAAGTAACATAAGTGGATAAGTTAAAGTAGATGGGGACTACAATAAAGAACACTATTGTTTGTCTAGAGTTTTCACACCAGAGACTCCAGGCAAAAAGTACATATAAAATGCTTGTATATAAATATATATAAAGCAACGTACATGTATCAACAGTTCACGATCTCGAGCGACAATCAATCAAGATTGAAAATGTACCATAAGTTGAGAATAAATTGTTGATTTGATTAGAAACATTTACACATAAATATAAAAATGATAACATGTTATAGTTGTCATACACTTTTTCAGATTGTATTCCTTTTAATTAACTGAAATAGTACAAGAACATTGTTGGAATGAGCAATGTCAATTATTAATTGTTATACTATGCATTGACTTATCTATTTCTTATTACTGTAATAATTTCATATTTCATACTCTGCTCTTGGCTCTAAATTAGAAATAAATGTTATAAGTTCTGTAATTTATTGTCAAATACCAACTCTGCATTTATAAAATCTTTGTATTTTCATAGCTAACTTTTTATGTGATCGTCTGTTTTCTGCAAGCAAAATTATCCAGTTCTGCTCATCCAGACTGTTTGTATATATGTAAATATGTTTATGTACCATTACTGTACCTCTTGTCCCATTTATATGGTTTTAGGCGAATAAACGAATAGAATTGACTTGAAAAACCGGACCCTGATATTCTTATAGGAGATATCAACTATATCTAGTGGGTTAAATTTACACACAAATATCATTTCCTTATGGATTTAACAACTCCACTGGTCCATCTAGACAGTCAGAACACATAGTGCGTAGTATTATTGTCTCAATACCCGTAGCTTGATTTTGCGACGTACCGGTACTTCAGT
Source organism: Magallana gigas (assembly GCF_963853765.1). Taxonomy (NCBI): domain Eukaryota; kingdom Metazoa; phylum Mollusca; class Bivalvia; order Ostreida; family Ostreidae; genus Magallana; species Magallana gigas. The sequence goes on along the minus strand of NC_088855.1, from coordinate 53,582,362 downwards.
TTGCCCGGGTTGTTCTAAGGCCTATAAACAAATCTTTTGCTATTCAAGTATCGGTAGATTGAAAGGGGGACGTTAAAGAAATATGAGAAAGGAAAAAAATTATCTATATAAATATATACATGTATATACAATTACTATAGTGGTGTTTAAATATTTTGGCAGTATGTATATATGCTTAAAATAGAACTTCTGACGTCATCAAGCTATTTTTACACTTCTAATATACATAACCTACTTTTATTCTTCAAGGTGGTTATTTGTTTTGCTACAGTAGACCGAACATTTCAAAATAAAGTGACGTCACTGGTGTAGCAACGCTAAGCGTCACATGTTGCATTAGTAATACCCTATCTTGGGGTTTACCTGAGCGCTAGTCAATATAAATTTAAAGGCCGGCCAGGAAAACCGCAATCCTTGGATTACCGTCGTAGCGAATACATCGAGCAAACTCTCTCAAGCCGCATAGCCGAGCCTCCCGGATGGCCTAGTGGTATTAGCAGCGGCCGCTCCAATACATTACTGCATGTCACAGATTATGATGGAAAGAACCCCATTCGATTTGGACCCGGTGCTGGAAAATTCTGTGGATATCCAAGAACTTTTCAACAATTCCACACAGGTGAATGACGAGACGCTGGAGAAACTCATTCTGGATATAAAATCTAATGACATTGTCCAGAGCGTGTCTGGAAACGAAGCCTTCACCACGCTGGTAAACGCTGCCCCGGTCACCGTGCAGACCCAGGCCGTGCCTGACCAGGCCCTGATCGCACAGCTCAGCCGGTACGAGAACTTGGAATTTGTGCTTAATCCGGACCAGGTCTCCTCGTGTTTACAGTCGGTCAGAGAAACTCTTCACTCCACGGGGTCAGTGAGTTCTGACGGTGAGCTGGAAAATTCCCTGTCCGGATCTAACGAGGATTCGGATAGCTCCGATCAGGATATCTCTTCCTTTGTGACCCCACCCCCTAGTCCTATGGACGTAGATTATACCCCTCGCCCCCGGGGACGACCAGGTAGGAAACCCTCAGCTGGCGGACCGGTGAAAAAGAAGAGGCAGCCAGAAAAAGGTACCCGTGAATATTTCGAAAAGAGAGCGAGAAATAATCTTGCAATTCGCAAATGTCGTGAAAAGGCTAAGCTGAAGCAGGTGGAAATGGAAAATCGCCTGCAGTATCTAGAATCGGAAAACATGCAGCTAAAAGGTAAACTGGACAATGTTACAAAGCAGCTTGAACTATTGAAAGACTTTGTGATCTCAAATGGTGCCAATCTCCCAGAAAACATTGCAAAAGTCGCGAAGAGCTGACCAGGGGTACATCGGCTCATGTGATAGCTGTCGCTAGGCTGACCAATGACTTAACAGACAATCAAGCAGTGTTTTGCATTTGTGATGCTACATACCATTGACTTTTTCAGTCATCATTCGTATTGATTTATCATGTCAAGCGGTATACCAGTGTACTCAGTATTTATCTGAGAAATTAATTTTCGTCTTCATTTCCATTGTTTTGTTCACATATGCACAGTATTCTCTTCTTACAGTTGAATGTTCTCTATGTCACTGATGAATTATCTCTGAGATGGCAAGCAATTTTCATATCATTTTACATATTTCGTGCATGCAGTCAACCCGAAAACTGCCCTACATTTTAACCCGACCAAAAACCACCCTCAATCCTCGTCACGATTTTACTCTGTTCAAAGAGTGCAGTCATGCGAGGACCATTCAATACCGCCCTTTAAAACACCACCGGATCGATGGTGTCGATTTCTGTGTGATTATTTAGGACGTTCTCCTCTGAAAACAAATGCTTTAAAAAAATACACAACCCCCGGGTCTTAGTTACGGGTCTGACTGCACGCCCCGTCTTGTGTCTGACATGGCTATGACTTTAATCATTCATCTACCCGGTAGCTGCGAGCAGTTCCACCTTTTACTTATTGTATATAAATATATTTTTTACACGTTTCAGTAGAACTGAATTTGGTATGATTATTAAACTGATGGTCCTACATCTACTGTCTTGATACAGTGGACTGTAAGGCACATGTTAATAAACTGTTCAAAAATATAAATCTTGTTTTTGATTTACAAGTTTGATAACCAAGCGGTTCATCCATTGACAGAACTGCGAGTGGACCGTTATTAAATATGATTTACCACCACCCACAAATAAATGACTGTACTTGACCTTTGATCAGATATAACCCGAGGTTCTAGTCTCCTAGGGTCCTGGCGTACAAACAGAATAGAAAATGGGAGAATAGAGAGTATTCAGGCAGAAATCGAACGTGTTAAGTCCAGTAATTACAAGGGGAACTATGTTTGTACTAGTTCGAGTTTTATGTAAATAAAACGATTTTTCCTCGGTCAACATTCATTGCACGCACGATGGATTGTCAATAGTTCACACTCAAAAGTGGGGAACTTATTCAACGATAATCCGCTCTTATTGAAACAGGGACACAATATTTCACTATTATGGACAACTAGATGTTTCTGGAGCTATAAAAGCAAGGGGCGTTGTTTTACGGGGAAAAAATGAAACCTGAGAGGTCGGGAATGGCGGGAACTCGCGGAGTCGAGTTCGACTGGCTAATGACGGCGAACTATTCAAACAATTTTGAAGCCTAGCCAATAATTTCGTAGGGCAGATTTACATCGATTTCTTGCGGGCAACCCTTCAGCAAAGGTTGGATGATGTTCATCGGTCTCTGTATGAAAACCAATAAATAATATAAGCATCTTGATTTTCCCATTGGAATGTACTATCCGTTCCAATAAACAAAGCCAATATTTTATGAGGTCCATTCATTTACCAATAAATCATGCATACATTGATCTCCATAATGCGACGTGGTTTTAATATCTGGTGCCCAGTTTTTGACTCTCGAGAATTATGGTCAATATATAAACATGTACATGTATCTATAGATGGCTGACCATCTTGGCCAATGCATAGATTTCCGATTTTTTGCTTCGGAAGTCCAGGTAACAATTAATGTGATGCCGAACTCACCTTTGTGTGTATAATGGGAAGAGGTGAGATGTTGAACAATGTAGAACATAAGTGCAAACACACTGACTCCCAATTCACGCGCTCTTAACAAGACCATACACATCCAGATTCAATAGGGAGATCTCAAATGAGTGTTTTGAAAGAGGATTAAATATGAAGGACAACAATTAATATCAGTAGAGTAATTTCACGCTCGTTTTGGCCCCCTCCCACAACTCTGGTACTCGTACCTGGCAAAGCCTTTAAACTTCGGAATTCTTTATTCACACAGAATTAAAATGTTGATTACAAGTGAAGAAAGGCATTTTTTGTAAGTTTTAATGGCCTAGATCACAAAAGATCAAAAGATCTTTTTTTTTTAAAATTAATGTAACATGATAGGTCAAAAAAAGACCTTGTGAAATGGGATGCTGGCAGACTGACTATACTGTTGGGTTTTTTTTACGCGTTTATGATATAAGTATATATATAGTCATTACATAACGTTCTTTTTGGAACATTAAATCAACGAAGAATCATCAATTACAACGATACTGAAGGATGCATTGGAGAATATCGACAAATGTCACATTGTGGTCAACACTCCATCTTGATGAGTAGCGAGGCATGTACGCTGGATTCATATATATTTAGCTCAATTCGTCAGCCGCGACCGCTTTGTTTTGTTCTTTTCATTCAGGGAAAGTCTGGTTTTCCCAGCTCATTAATAAAAGATTTCATGCTTTAAGTTATTCAACCTGTCCACTTTGCACATTTCTTTTAATGACGATTTAAGATATTTTCATATTTTTATGACAGATCCCTTGAATGAAACGAAAACAATTGACGTCGCACCTTCATTTCACAGAAAATTCACACGGCCACTTTTTTTTACTTTAATTTATTCAACATTTGCATTTCTGTTTATTATTATTAACGCTGAGTGCACAATGCACTGTTAATTCAATTCTATTTCATAATTGCTTAAAATGTGTATTCATTTTCGTGCATTTATGTAATAAATTACTTTACTTATCTTTAAAGTCCATATGTTCGATAAAGTTACACGAAGTATTGTTAGAACATTACATGTACATGAAATATTGTTAGAACATTACATGAAGTATTGTTAGAACATAACATGAAATATTGTTAGAACATTACATGAAGTATTGTTAGAACATTACATGAAGTATTGTTAGAACAGTACATGAAGTATTGTTAGAACATTACACGAAGTATTGTTAGAACATTACACGAAGTATTGTTTAAAACAGTACATGAAGTATTGTTAGAACAGTACATGAAGTATTGTTAGAACATTACATGAAGTATTGTTAGAACATTACATGAAGTATTGTTAGAACAGTACATGAAGTATTGTTAGAACATTACACGAAATATTGTTAGAACATTACACGAAGTATTGTTTAAAACAGTACATGAAGTATTGTTAGAACATTACATGAAGTATTGTTAGAACAGTACATGAAGTATTGTTAGCACATTACATGTACATGAAGTATTGTTTAAAACATTACACGAAGTATTGTTAGAACATTACATGAAGTATTGTTTAAAACAGTACATGAAGTATTGTTAGAACATTACATGAAGTATTGTTAGCACATTACATGTACATGAAGTATTGTTTAAAACAGTACATGAAGTATTGTTTAAAACAGTACATGAAGTATTGTTAGAACATTACATGAAGTATTGTTAGAACAGTACATGAAGTATTGTTAGAACATTACATGAAGTATTGTTAGAACATTACATGAAGTATTGTTAGAACATTACATGTACATGAAGTATTGTTTAGAACATTACATGAAGTATTGTTTAAAACAGTACATGAAGTATTGTTAGAACATTACATGTACATGAAGTATTGTTAGAACATTACATGTACATGAAGTATTGTTTAAAACAGTACATGAAGTATTGTTAGAACATTACATGTACATGAAGTATTGTTAGAACATTACATGAAGTATTGTTAGAAAAATACATGTACATGAAATATTGTTAGAACATTACATGAAGTATTGTTAGAACATTACATGAAGTATTGTTAGAACATTACATGTACATGAAGTATTGTTAGAACATTACATGTACATGAAGTATTGTTAGAACATTACATGTACATGAAGTTTTGTTAGAACATTACATGTACATGAAGTATTGTTAGAACATTACATGAAGTATTGTTAGAACAATACATGTACATGAAATATTGTTAGAACATTACAAGAAGTATTGTTAGAACATTACATGAAGTATTGTTAGAACATTACATGTACATGAAGTATTGTTAGAACATTACATGAAGTATTGTTAGAACATTACATGTACATGAAGTATTGTTAGAACATTACATGAAGTATTGTTAGAACATTACATGAAGTATTGTTAGAACATTACATGAAGTATTGTTAGAACAGTACATGAAGTATTGTTAGCACATTACATGTACATGAAGTATTGTTAGAACAGTACATGAAGTATTGTTAGCACATTACATGTACATGAAGTATTGTTAGAACATTACATGAAGTATTGTTAGAACATTACATGTACATGAAGTATTGTTAGAACATTATACATGAAGTATTGTTAGAACATTACATGTACATGAAGTATTGTTAGAACATTACATGTACATGAAGTATTGTTAGAACATTACATGAAGTATTGTTAGAACATTACATGTACATGAAGTATTGTTAGAACATTACATGAAGTATTGTTAGAACATTACACGAAGTATTGTTAGAACAGTACATGAAGTATTGTTAGAACATTACATGTACATGAAGTATTGTTAGAACATTACATGAAGTTTTGTTAGAACATTACATGTACATGAAGTATTGTTAGAACATTACATGTACATGAAGTATTGTTAGAACATTACATGAAGTATTGTTAGAACATTACATGTACATGAAGTTTTGTTAGAACATTACATGAAGTATTGTTAGAACATTACATGTACATGAAGTATTGTTAGAACATTACATGAAGTATTGTTAGAACATTACATGTACATGAAGTATTGTTAGAACATTACATGAAGTATTGTTAGAACATTACACGAAGTATTGTTAGAACAGTACATGAAGTATTGTTAGAACATTACATGTACATGAAGTATTGTTAGAACATTACATGAAGTATTGTTAGAACATTACATGAAGTATTGTTAGCACATTACATGTACATGAAGTATTGTTTAAAACAGTACATGAAGTATTGTTAGAACATTACATAAAGTACTGCTAGAACATTTCATGAATAATATTAATGTTAGAACATTATATAGCTCAAATAGCTGTGTACAGCCTGAATCCGTCTTTTTCACTTGGTTGGTGGAGGTGTACGGAGTAGATTTGCACGTTACTCGGTCAAATCGACGCAAGTGTGTTACAGCAAACCGGATGCCCGGCTGTAATCTCCTGGGGAACACGTGTCGTCTGACCACAAACTCCAGGACCCAGCGGTTATATCCAAGCAGGACGGTGTATTTACTTATATAGATCTATCTAGGGGTAATGTCGGACACCACAAATGTCCTACTTTTTTCTTGGAACAGAAAACCACTTCAACACCGTTGTTTATATTGTGAATGTCAGCACAATGTTGGCAATTATACGTTTGAGAGGGGAAAGATTGAAGAAGGGGTACAATTTGATATGCATTGTACATAAATATTATAGTAGGTTAAAATATCCTATCATTGGGTATGTATACGTGCAAGATATTGAGTAAATGATAAACAACTGTTAAAGGTATGTGCGCAGTTTTTACAGTCAACGATATTTACACAGGGATTTTAAAAAAAATCAAAATCTGAGAATCTCAAGTACACTGTACTGCGTAAAATTGTCATTTATTCTTTTTCGTCACCATACCTATACCAACTCCAATCAACATTTCACTTAACAGGTGTGAATACACAATCTACATAACCACCTTTTACTATTATCAACGAAATCTTACCAGAGCCAGAATTGGTACTTACAAGCTGAGCGACATAGTACCTATGAAAACCACCCCTAGAACACAATATATCTAATAATCGATACCAAATGAAGAAGAAGAAAAAACAAAGTCTCTAACCAATAAACCAACAATCGAACAATAAAGTATCTATAATTAAAAACCAAATCAACGAAATGAGACAAACAACAACCTGTAGGGCTACAACCAATACCTAAAAGATAAGAACATACAAATAAAACACTCAAAACATCAACATCAACAATATGAAACAAACCAACAAATTAACAAAAACAACCAAAACTCACGAAACATATGAAAACAAACCCGACAACCAATGGTTGAACGACAGAGTACCAATATAAACTACTCACAAAACCTCAGCCACAACCAACGATACCAAAACGTCAGGATCGCAAAAAAAAATGTTGATTTGGTGTTTGTGGCACAAAAAAGGCCCAAGATTGCAACCAGCAAGTTAACAGCATACAGTGCCATAACCACCATCTATTGTATTTAACAAGCTCACGGTTGAAAATCCATAAAAACCACCATCTTATTAAATTCTTCTTTTTATAAATCGACGATAACGATCTAACGAACTGTAAATATATACAGTATATATATTTTTATATCTGTAGGCCCTATTGCATTTGCATGATTTCGTAAGGGATATTTCTGAGTAAATTTCAGACAGATTTAAAGACATGATAAGCTACAAACTCGTATATAGCTGTTATTTACAAACCCAAGATGTTTTGAATCAGCATAAAGTAATAGGATGTATAAGGGGATTTCCCGTTTTCACGCACTGTCTCACGCGTAGTAGCTTTACGTAATCAATCATTACAGAGAGTGCTTGAACAAATAGGTCAGGGTTAATAGAGAGTATGGCTTTTGTTTCAGACTGCTGATCCACAATATAATACACCGAATCAGTGGGTTTTTCCTGTGGAGGGTGTATAGTTGTTCATTGAATTGTGGTCAAGTGGTGCGTTTCTTTCTATACTAGTATATTAGTCCGGTTGTCCGTCGGTATGTTTGATTTTCTCCGGTCGTAAATACATGTAATTAATTACTTTCAATTTTTTTCATTCTCTTGGCTGCTTTTACTATAAGGTTGAGTGTAATTTTTATACGTCCGATAAAGTTGACTAAGGTTTTATAGTAGGCCAGGGTCTTAGCGCGTACGATTTACTTTAAAATGCTTATTTCTGCTTTCCATAGTATAAATTTAATTATGCATTTCTATTCAAATTAGTCTGCAAAAACTTGAATAATCAAAGAAATTTTGACTTCCGTTATCAAGTGAAGCAAATACATGTATTCATTTTTCTTTAGCATTTTAAAAGTTTTTGTAAGATTCTTTAAATTCACTATGTAAGTAAGGTCCAAACCCCGCTATATCCCCTCGATATCAGACTCGGTCCCAGGACCGGAAACTCCAGACTGGACTTGGAACCCTTAACTTCTTGTAGGAAACTCTTAGCTGCAGATAAACAATAGTCCCCGAGCCACTAATCGCCGCCACCAATCGTCTTCTGGCCGTTATCATGACCCTCCAAATGTCGTGAGAAGGGATCGGGCCACCATAAGCTCGCTTCCGCCACACCCGCTCCGGGACAAAGTTCGTTAAGGCTGTGAGAGTGATTGTTTTATCTTTGATTTTAAACTTTTTATGTAACAGGTTTTAGATTTAAAATGTACCAGCCGCTATGAGAAAATAACTTCGAGTTTTTTCTCAGTTTGATAGACGTATGTAGTAGTTTGTACAGAGAAAAAAACAAACAAACAACTGTGAATGATTGTTTATTTTACTCAAACCACATCAATGGCATATGAGGTACAAAAAAATCCGGAAAATATTCTCAAATGTACAAAAGAAGGAAGAGTACAGAAATTTAGATAAATCGAGCTAATTTTTTTTAAATATGTACAATTTTTCCTATAAATCAATATCTATGGTATCCATAAGATTCCCACATTTATAAAAGTGTAAACATTTGTTGAGTATTTTTTATCAATTACATGTAATTTTTTGCGGACTAAAAACATGCCTGATGACATTCTATAACAAAGTGGTATTCGTCATCCAATGTATTTTCATTACATAATGAACAAATTCTAAGACATCTTTCTATGTTATTCCATATTCCAGTTTCAATTGGAAATTGAAAAAAAAAAAACTTTCATGTGACAAAAATGTTTATTCCACTGACACTAGTCTTCGATATCTACTTAAATCAATCTCCAAGCAAATTAAATTATTGCTGGACAATGGAAGAGTGAATTTATATGGACAGCTATATGTGTAATGTAATTTTTTCTGGCATGACTAAACGACCTCTGTAATCGAAAAAAGAGCAATTCCTGTAAAAAAAAAATGTAAAAGAAAATAGTTTCAGAGCACAGCTGGGCTAATTGTGCTGCAACTCCGCACGTTAGCGTAGAGTGCGTCATGTTGAGCTTTCCGTGCTGGTCCCGCACGTTAGTGGGAGTATGTGATATCGGACAAACTGTGCTGGTCCCGCACGTTAGTGGGAGTATGTGATATCGGACAAACTGTGCTGGTCCCGCACGTTAGTGGGAGTATGTGATATCGGACAAACTGTGCTGGTCCCGCACGTTAGTGGGAGTATGTGATATCGGACAAACTGTGCTGGTCTGGATTTCCATACGTTAGTGTCGACTTTGTGTGCAGATTTAAATCAGACTGTCCGTGCTGGAATCTCCGCACGATTTTAAGTTGTTTCTCGCAATTCCAAGAATCGGTTTCATTGGAATGATATGTACCGTTATATTGTCCAACTTAAACACAACTTGTTGCACTTTTGTTTTGTTTTGGAGTAAATACGAATTGAGCTTTCCCATTCATCATATGGAATTTAAAACCTTTTACATTACAATAAATACAAGATACCTTCGTGAAAGTTGGGTAGTAGAAAGCGGAGTGGCATCCTACAACTTTACGGAAATCTCACAGATAAAATCTTGACACTAAATTTCAATTGGAGAAATAAATATTAATGACTTTTATACAAATCATGTGAAACATTTGAAAGGATCTGCATATAGAAATCAGTACTTACTTTTAAATTTGAAAAAAAATGATGCAAATGAAATCCACGAACACCAGTTCTCTGCAAATGCCACCTTTTCATATCCATATACAAAAAAACTACATACATGCACTTGAATTTTTACAAAAGCTTACTGTTCACTTATAATTGCAAAATACCTTTGAAACATTGGAATCACCTTCCCTGGACAATCAAGAGGCATACGTATTTCGGTAAGCTACCTACCCACCGCCTCTGTATATCTTCTGGGTCAATTATACTGCAGAGATCAACTAATGGAATGTTGAACCAGTTCTGTCTTGTAAATCAAGGACAATCCTATCCTATTCTGACCTAATGCCCAAGTCCTATTTGTAATCATAACTTTCTGTAAAGACTGCACAAAATCTAAATGCTTAACTAATTATGCAAACACCACAACATTTGTTTTCTGATGGGATGGATCTATGTAGCCCGTGTGGGCATTAAATGATTGTGAGAACTTGATCTACATATCAATTAACCACACACAAAATAATGCTTTATGAAGGTATTCCTACTCCATCTTTTAGAACCTGTTATACCTCGACCGACGGTCGCCCGGTCCCGTAATTTGACAGGCAAATTGAATTTGATATTAGGAAAAGAATGTGTTAGCATGAATCTAACAAAATTGACACAGGATTTACCTATTACCCAATCCATTTGTATTTCAATAAAATAATTTTTAAAAAATCAAATTAGAATTTTTTAAAATCTTTTACACGTAAATTGTGCATTACTGGGATATTGTTGTTTTCAAACGAAACTTTCTGAATGACATGCATCGTTAATTTGATCATATGCTTAACAATCATTTGTGATTAATTAAATTTGGATTTCGAACTGACCCTCATTTTTTTTAAGCAAGATAAAATGCGTTTAGCACCATTAGAAGGCTTTGGCCGCGTTTGTTTGAACGAATACAGCCAAAATACAAAAACCACTGACTTGTTTATAAATCTTGTCTGATTAAAACACAAAACTTCAAACATAGTCAAGATTTATGAAATGCTATAAAAACATATATTAAAAAGTAAAGGAAAAAGAGGAAAGACACATGCATTATGCATACCGACTGAAAAACTGACTCGTTAAAACAGCACAAGCAATGACTGTTGGACCGACCACATGGTCCGATGGTATTTACTCTAAAAGGAGAAATCTAGGCAAAACTATTACACAATTATAGATATATATCATAGCATAAATAATGCACATGTGTTCATGAAATTATATTTCATTTCATTTGTATGCTAATATTTTCTATCATTACACATATGCATTTTACATAATATTAAATACCTTTGCATGGTATTTTCTTGTTTGCATTGCATGTAAACGGTTTGCATTTGAAATACATTGTAACTAGAATATCATACTTTTTAAAAATACAATTACAAATTATATTAAACAGAATAGAATTACATGCGTAGATATATATAACTTAATATAAACTTTCTTTTATATAAATAAGAAATATTGACTGCAAACAGAAAATAAGAAACTGGCTAGAGCTAATTAATTGCAAATAAAATACAATGTACATGTATATTTACAACAACTGAAGAGAGAGAGAGAGAGAGAGAGAGAGAGAGAGAGAGAGAGAGAGAGAGAGAGAGAGAGAAATATTCTAATGCTACTTTGTTCTCTTAGCTATTGAAAACATAATGAAATGTAGGTCATTTATGTATTAAAAACCCAAAACAAAGATGTAATTTTAGTTTATATTAGTTTTCGTTCCTTTTGTTCATAAACCTTTAAAGCTGAGAACAATGAGAAATTTTAATTATTGCATATGAACCTCTTATATTAGAATTAAATAAAAATATTCCAAATATTTCTTCGAATTTTTTTTTTACGAACACTATATTTTCCTTCTTAAGAGGAAATAAGTTTTATCCGTTCCCTTCCATTATCCTCAAGGTTATTGTTCCGTCGCTTTCCATTTCATTACCGTTGAGTTTCTTGTCTATCTTGTTCCGTTGCCATTGTTCAACTGTCTAAGCCTATACAAAATATACCACCATAGGTTTGTTCTCGAATGTTTTAGATATACTTTATAGTATTTCATGAAATATTTCTTGTTCATGCAAATGAATTAACAAATGCTTGCAATTTAATAACCCTCTCCAATCTACTTAAATTAAATTTTAAACTCTGTTTAATATCTGTACAAAATCATTCAATAGAGAACAATTTATCCATATCGGGCAGCGATTATATAAAAGTTTGAGTTTGATCAACTTAAATTTATTAAAAAATTGTTTTTATGGCTTTATAATGACCAGTGTGGTTTTGTTTGTTGATAAAAAAAAAATCCCACAATTCGCACAAAAAAGTTATAGTAGTTATTCCATACTATATTAAAATATCTAATGTTTCTTACCATGCTAACTCCAACGTTTTTAAAAATCATATCAAATTTACGATATGGTGTAATTGTAAACATTTCTAGTCAACACACAATGGAAAACCACGTGAATAAGGAAAAGTGAGCAATTGATTGCAGTTTATTATAGCCAGTTTTTTTAAAATTAATATTCTTGCTGAATAAGAAAAAAGAATACACGTATATCAGGTTTTGTACCCTGATTGAAACTTGTAAATCTAAGCTATAAAACGTTATAATTTAATTGTTTATTATTTGCCATTTGTACAAATGCAGTGGGTAAGATATGATCGTATTCAATTATAAAGCTCTGCTCTTACCTGGTATGCCCTCTCACCCTTTATGGAATTTACCGACCTCGTATTATAAACCATATTATAGATCATGTGTATGTAATCAATTTTTTATCGTGATATGTGTACAGGTACAATGTATTGTGTATTCTTAAACTGTATATCATTGCCTTTTATTACATTAATAAGGTTCACCCGTCCCTTCACACCTTATATATATATATGTCACTTGTAACAAAAATATGGTACTAAACACAAAAACATGCAAAGTGCAATAAAGCATACACTAAAAAGATAAATGGGAAATCTTGGGAATACTCTGTGAAAAGTATGCTCCTTAAGATAAAAATACGAAACTTAAATGGATATTTGCATATTTAACGTCTTAATTTGGTCGTCTTGATTCATTGCCCTTGATACGGAAGCACTTTGCTTAAATTGTGGATTATACGCACAGCGGCGACGGGGTTTATTTTAATTTGTATGCGTTTTATAGTAAAATAGTATATTAATATTAATGAAAAAAGAAGGAAACCTCCAGATTATTTATAGAATTGCATGGTATTTGTCCAAAAATTATTTACATAGTCATGGCATTGCATGATTGGACGTTGCAAAATTTACTACGTCATTTCTAGTTATTCATATTTTATGAAGTTTTCCATTGAATGCAGAGGTATATCATAGTCTCTTTTTGTGACATAAAACATTTAATAATTTAAAATAACTCCCATAAATGATAAAATAAAATGAAAGGAAAATAAAATGAATAAAAATAAAATGAATAAAATTTAACATTTTGTTTTTGTGTTTTAAGTCAAAAGGTTTTTTTCAAAGAGCTAGAGTCACGAACCATCAAAAATTGTCTTTTCTTAAAAAATCACCATATTCAATTTTAAGAAATATTGCGGTCAAATCTACAACTTTCAGCTATTTGTCATGTTGTAAATTTTGAATTTAACGGGTGGCAGTAAATACAAAATTTACAACATTACATTAAGTTGTAAATTTAGTATTTACTGCCACCCGGTAAATTCAAAATTTTCATGCATTATTTTGGACCACCATGGTATGTTTGATGTTGCGCATGTGCTAAACGGCGGAACCACGATGAAAAAAATATATATATATATATGTATAGAAGCAGGATATTGTGCCCTATATTATAAGATATTTCTATTTGAACTTGAATTTTGGGGAAAATTTAAGGCACTTTTAGATGCTTCGTGGCGCTAGCTATTGAATTCCCGATTTGAGAAAAGAAAATAAGTAAATTTTGATTGTAAATTTTGATTTAAATTTTTCAAAATAAGTAATTGTTTAAGTTTCACTCATAATCGTTTTGACCAAAATTACTTACATACATGTATTTCATACAGCTAAACATTTATCTAAATATGAAGAATCCTAAATTCATCCCAAATACTAAAGTACGAGTGAATCACAAATATTTCACAATGCGATCCTCCAAAATTTTGCGTGGGGGACCAGGTCACAAAAGAAAATTACATCTGTTCACTTGGAAACAATATACGTGTACGCAGAAGGCGGAACTGGACAAATATGCATTAAGGATTGGTTTTACAGAAAACATCTATTATAAAGACAAATTAAATCACAAGACAGGCTGTAAATTCAAAGTATGGAATCGTATCGAGTTCAAATTGTTACATTCTGCGGACCCTGGATCTACAAAAATGTTTACATACTAAAGAAAATGGCGAACGGTAATGGCCGCCACTGTTTTCTGCATTAGGGTAGTTTTAACAAAAGAAATTCTGTCCATCGTTATTAAGCGTATTAAACAGCAGTTTTAGGGGTTTTATGTTTTGTTAGAGATGAAATTCACTATCTACGGAACACAGATACATGCAAACATAAACTCTTGTTTAGTAACACTCAATTTTTATTTGATTCATTTTGATTTTTCATTTACATATTTCAAATATCACCAAACATATCCAACAATCTTGTGAATATTTAATCATTGAATGGATGAATATCAATACTAGTACATGTTTAAGGTAGGTTAATGTACATACTAGTAGTAATCAAATTTGTTGGCACAGATCTACAACTGTTTTTTTTTTTCATATTGAAAATTACTAATTCAATTTATTTGTATTTTGAATTATAAGCAATTAATGTACTTCAATTTGCATGCGACCTTCGAATTTTCTAATATAGAAACTTTAGCTTATAAATAGTGATTTTATTAAAAATATATGTTACAGAAAAACAAAACTAATAAATATCAAACATTTATATCTTCTGATAATAGTGCCAGGATTTTAATAGTGTACGTGTACTCTTTAGGAGTATCATAATTATATTTTGTATTGTTTGTACATGTACTAATTAATATATGTTAGCAATGATATTGAAATGTATGCTACAGAAAATAAAAACTAAATCAAAATAAATATTTATATCTTTTCATAATAATGCCAGGAATTTTTTCTCCAGTATTATAATAATTTACTGTATTCTTTGTACATGTATTAAATAATATATATCAATTAATTTATAATAATTAATTTTAAAAAAATTTACATTGCAAAACAGCATCATTGTTATTTGAAGCAAAAAATGAGAGGATGGAGGTAATAATATTTTAAACCCCAAACATCTTTTGCATACTTAAAGTTTTTAATTAAAAAAATTTGAAGTTTACATCAAAAAATACTTCTATATAATTTGTATGTGTTCAAACGTGAAAATGTACAATATTTTTACATTTAAGCATTGCAAACTACATGAAATTGATCAGGTATTACAGAACAAAATTAATTTCTGTTACAACCTCTCTCTTCTCATATATGGCAGTACACAGCATTCACGTCCAATCAACAGCTCTGTTTGAATTCCAATTCAAGAATTTTTCCTACACAACTTAAGTATAACAACTTTCCACAATTCTACACACATGAGACATAAAAATTCAACCTTTCACACAATGTTTTCTCTCTTATTTTGAACCTCCTTTCAACCTGCTCACTTCTGCTTTGAGATCGTCCACTTGTTGCCGAAGAGCGCTATTCTCGTTCTCCAACTGCCTCATTTTGTCATCCATTTCCTCTTGTTTTTTCTTAGCTTTTTCGCGACATTTTCTGATAGCAATATTGTTTTTAGCACGCTTAATCAGATATTCCTCAGTGTCTTTCGGAACGACCCGCCGTTTATATGAGCGGTTACAATTGGGACCCGGCTTCCGGCCAGGGCGCCCTGGGGGTGGTAGCTCTAGCGCCTTCTTGGAGTGTGAGGTTTGCGTAAAGTTAAGATGGTCCGAAAAACTATTTGAAGACGAATCCGACACTTGCTCCAAAGATGAAAATTGTTCAGAGAGCTGACTGGTGTTGCTTGGGAGACTTTCTATGAGGGAATCTTGGCGCGATAAGGGGGCGGTGACCGCCTGAGATCTATACTGTCCGTGTGTTAGCAAGTCCAGCACTAACGAATCGGTGGTAGTGGGCACCGAAAATACACTGTCCAGTGCATTTGTTGTAGTAAAATCAAAAGTGTTATTAGGTAAAGAAGAAAATGGAGCGCTAAGGCTAGCACCACACACGACTGGTCCTCTAGAAAAAGGTGTGTCCGTTTGCATTAAAGACACAGAAGCTAGATCCTCCGGAAGGGCACTGTCTGTTTGGTTTGCATTAAAAGTTGGTTCGTTGCTCTCAGATATTCCTATCAATAAACGCTCGACCTCAAAAGAATTGGCCAAGCGGTCAGTTTCGCCGGATATCCCCTCCCCGGACTCTGTTCGGAAACTCCCAGTGTATGCAATTGGCGAACTAAAACTCAGAGACCCGTTCGTTCCTTGATCCAATTGATGTAAAAAATCGTCCGGAAAGACGTCTGATGGCGAGTCTCTGGTCATTTTATCACTTAACTCTGAATTGCTCATTCTATCGATGGGGCATTTTTTATCACAACCAGTCCGATTAAGAAAGGATAGCAACATTTGGTTATCTGAAAAGCCACCCTTATTGCTGAAGGACATGCATGTCCTGGCTCTAGGGTAGAGCCCCAACATATAGAAGCTACAAATACGAACTGATGAATAAAACCATTCAAGAAAATTATAAAGTTAGGAAATATTCAGTAGATGTTGCGAAAGTATAGTCAGATATTTGTTGTTTGGTACTTGATAACTTTATTCCCGCCTACAGTATATACCAGCTATTATATGTTGAAATCGACATCGCGCGGCACTAGAAAGGGGATTTCTCGAGTATGCAGGCGCATGCGCTCTCACATGATTGTAAAAATCCATGAATGAAAAATGAAGCGCATCTATTACGCAACCTCAACACAATAACATGGCGTAAATGTGATTCATGCAAATTTGCTGACTTTAATTATTTCCGAGTGAAAACATACCGTACTTACACCATCTCATTTACATGCCAGTCGATGCGACGATAAGCCATGCAAAAAACGGGGTTTTTAATTCTATTAACTTACCATTTTATCTAACAATTAATGGTTAAACCAAAGGTAAAGAAAATGAATATTCAAAAATATATACATTGAAGAATGTACGACAACTACCTTTCGTTGTGCCTTAAATGTTGAATAATTTAAGCAGCCATGCATATGACTGCTTACTTCTTATTCATGGAGTATTTACTTTACTATACGTGCAACATTTATTTTGTTTTGAATGTATGAATGTACTGTATATCAATCAAAGAAGCCCTACTCGAGTATATAAACTAAAAATTCTTTTATATTATTCTTCATTCAAATTGTATGTTAAAAAGCCAAACTTTTTTCACTCCCCACATTTATTAATGTCAAAAGATTGACAAGTAGTAAATCTTATGCGGTTATCTGTGGTAGAGATTCCCCCGTCTCCATTATACATCGTTAAACAGTTCTGTGACGTCGTTGTTTACTAACCGTCACGAGACTTCATTCACAATTGGAAAAACCGAAACGTCACAAATATGTGACCTATTTTTAGTTAGATAAAAAGAACTTCTTTAATACAGAAGATATAATCCTATTTTTTTCTAAACTTAACAGAAAAAAATGTAAATTAACACATTGTTTATCAAAATTATTAAATAAAATCCATAAACTGTCCATATATACTTCTTAATCTATATAATTTTATAATATATATTATATTGTTTTCGGCCCATTTTCTTTTGTTCATTAATTTAAGAAAAATAAAATGGAAAATATTTTTTTCTTCAAATTTTCTGATAATTTAAGAAATTTTGTGAATTTGCTGGGGTTGTGGAGAGCTCTTTAGGCCTATTTTGTGATGATTCGTCTTAATTACAAACTATTTATAATACATAATCATGATCGAAGTATAGATTTAGATATGATCGATGCTTGCCCAAAACTTATTCGTGCATCAAAGGCATGAGGTGATTAATCAGAGTAATTAATTCGACCTAAAGGCTGAATCGGGGTGTTTGATCAGTCCTGCACCAGTGAAGGTCGTCCTCAATATTTACCTCCTGTTTGAACAGCGTGCTCTCTGGGGGTCTGTGTGACGTCACTGTGTATAGTTACTAGGCGCATCATCGCAAAAGTTTACCATCGCGACAAGTAACAAGAACTGGTTCAATGTCAATATATGAGAAATATAATGTACTATAAATACCAATGCGTGTATTCTATATCAATATAGACTATACTTTTAAAAAATCTGTTTGGAGGATTGGGAAGTTTTAATAACGTCCAACAAGGAACCAATGGGTGCACACACATACGCACTTATTGATTCACACACGATACAAATTGTTTCTGGGTGTTTTTAAAATCACGAGAGTCGTACGTGAAAAATCTGACCATACATTTGGGTCAACTATTAAAAAGGCTAATCCGGATTCTATACAAATGAATTTAATTCAAAGGTTATATATAAATTAAAACTTTTCTTATAGCAGGGTAATCAAAATTTGTCCACTATGCTTATACTTTCCACTGGTAATATAGTATACTGTTACTTTGTACCCGGCAAAATGCATTATCTCTCGACCCACTACTATTAACAATAAAAAGGATACGATGTGCAAATCAATCACAGTTTTATTCATAGATAATTACTGCGTATCACATGATATACTGATTAGGGTTGGAGAACTGATGTCACGGAGAGATCGTACCAACAGGTGCGAGGACCCCTACCCTAACGAGTACTATAGAGGCAACAGATAGCCCTAATCCCTTGACATCATCAGGACAAAAAAAACCCTTTGTTCTTCATATTATAAAGAACCAAAACAAAGAGTCCTTTTGATGTCGTCTGTAGACCGATTAGTATCATCATCCATATCTCATGGTATTTCTGATTTGAATGGCCGCCATCTAATTACCTATCGTCTGCTAATATATAGCAACCAAACTGTTTACATCCGAAACAATACACAACTGATCGATATACCCTGCAATGTGCAGCACTTCAAACAGAACAGGGTCATGGGATAATATTGACTCCAATCAGGAGATCTGTGACGTCACATCGCGAGCGCGTCACATCAATCACTTGTGACTTTTTGTTTTGGTCATTCTCAAGGAAACGTTGTAACACAAACTATGATTAGTTTGTATAAACTATTAAAACTTAATTAATTACAAACTTTGGTGATTTGGAGCAAAATCTCAAAAATATATATCGGACTTTGCATATACTGCATACATGAACATCATAGTGAAATGGTTCATATTGCGGCTTCGTTTAAGGAATGAATTCAATATTTATTTGTTTTATACGATATAAAATGGTTTGGGGCGGTTAACGCTTTATAAACAGCTTCGCGGTTTATAAAAAAGCGTATTTAAACTGTTTCAAACCATTTTGTATCGTAAAAAACTAATAAATATTGAATTCATTGCTTATAATTTAATTTTTTTTACTCTTCATTGTAAATAAAAACTGTCATTTGACCTTTAAAATGACGTAAAATTGTACAGAATTCAAACGTAACGTCAGGCGTATTGATACGTTTTTTACGTCAGTCTTACTATGACGTAGGCAACATTCTTTGTACGATATGAAATAATTTTTTAGCCAATCAGAAAGTACGTTGCAACCAGAATTAAATTATTGCTGTATAACAGTATTGCTTCATGTTACATCTATTTCCAATATCTATCACGGCTAAAAGGATACCGATGATGCAGTTTAAGATTATAAAGTTTGCATTACTGTCTAATTGGTCTACATTTGTTATTGTTCCCTTACTTTCTGTTGTACACATTGAACGCATCGCATATCGAGAGTTAAATGTAAAATGTATAGCAATTTGTAACATTAAGGTTCACATACATTAAGTAATAACCTATGACTATATCGTTTTAAGTGGATTGACTGCTATTTGACATGCTCTTGAAGCCGATGCAATATTAAGCTGACCTTAAAAAAAACAATAGCGTTAACATTTTTAAAACATTCAATGAAAACTTAAAAGTTCAAGCATTAATAGAGCTTTACAAAAAACATCATGGAATATTTCTGAATGGCTTCAATTCAAACTACTCGCTGGCTAACCCAGGACGTTTTTGGCAGCCCTTGAAAAATTTAAACTTAATCTCGGCTTTATAATAGCCACGTGTAATGTAAATAGTTGTCGGCGAGATACATTGCTTTGTTGCATTGAACATTTCAAAAATAAGTCCAACATATGACATCTGACGTCACAATCAACATTGTAATCTGAATTCTGAAGAACCACGTCAAACAGCTAAAATTAAAATCTCTTTAGCTCCTAGTGGGGTCTTATATTTTAATTCTCATAAAAAAAGAAGAAAGACAGATTCTACATACACCAACACCGATTGTTCTAAATATAGATCATAAAAGACTGAAAAAATGAACACAATAAATCAAAGAGTCGTCTTAGATTTTGACTGGGATATAGTGTAAACTGACACCCGGCTTTTACTGAGGAGACGCAATTAGAGAGTTTCCTTTGTGGTGTCCTCGTATCACCTTATCCTCCCTCAATCACAGCGGGCACCCACCCTCGCCGTGTCAGGTACCGTGACCCAGCAACATTCCAGAACTCTTCTCAAAGACCAGGGTATAGCAGTAAATATAATACACCTGTACACAGGCCCGACTTAATATAGTCACACGCTCCCCGCAAAGTTAACCACTGCATATCAGCATTGAGCCATATAGCGGTCAAAGGTTTCTTTTTCGATATTCTTTTTTCTAAGTGAGTTGGAGATGGGGCTGAGGAGATCGAGTCGAATATCTTTCCTTTCTATTACCTTCTTGTTGAGATAGCGATGCAGACGGTCGCTGTTGTTTTTAGTTTTGTTATTAATATGTTCACGACATTATTTCTGGTCTATGCTCACTATACTTTTCATTGTCTGTTTTCATTTTTTCTTTTCACGAGACGTTCGTTTTCTGTGTCCATTGCTTACAATGATCATGACATCCTTGTGGTTTCAAACCCAGTTCGTGGTTCTGTGTCCATGTTTGACAGTGCTCTCTTCAGTCCGCGTTCATGGCAAGTGTTCACATCGGGTATTGCTTTCCTTGGTCTCTGTTTTTATGCTTTTAGTCCACATCGAGTATACTCGATGTGGAATGTTCACGGGTTTGTCCTTGGATCGTGTTTTGTTCGAAATGTAAAGTGCATCTGAAGTTTTTATTATACACTTGCGATATTTATCATGATTGATATTGACATTGCGAAAAAAAATAGTTTGCATTAAAATCTTCGTGAAAGGGAAATGCTCGATGTTTACGTTCTTAAAACAGAAAAAAAAACACGATAGGATACGTGCATTATTCGCTACCAATCCTATCAAAAGATGTCTTTATGTTTGCGGTTTTGGATTTTTAAAGTTATGTTTTATCTTTGCAATTAATTAATTGCCCTCACTCAATATAGAATACATGAATATTTATCATTTTTATTCCATTTCAATAGGACCTTTTCATCTCCTTTTGCGACAAATTCGATAGCAGCTTGCATGCACACACTAACAAACAAATATAGCAGGGACATTCTGTCATGTTGTAAATTTTGTATTTACCGGATGGCAGTAAATACAAAATTTACAACATGATGGTTTTTGAAAACTATATACCCACTGTTATAAGCACAAACAACTATTTAACATCTCCACCAAGATCGCACACAGACAATGACATGCAGTCGACCATTCAGAACCAATCCAAGTTTATATTACATACTTTCTATGAAAAATTACGAGAAACCAGGATATATTAGCTACGGATATATTTTCCACGATGGTACCTTTTGAATTTAGGCAATCAATTTTGTGGTGTAAAATAAAATCATATTTTCCGATCTGCACTATTGTATATCAAAAGTAGTGGTAGAAGATGCGTAAGCCGGATAATTTGCAGATTAACATGAGAAAAATTAACCTGTTATCGACCGTAACAAAAAACCCATTAGCTCGACCCCCTT
The DNA here is from genome assembly GCF_963853765.1 of Magallana gigas. Lineage (NCBI taxonomy): Eukaryota > Metazoa > Mollusca > Bivalvia > Ostreida > Ostreidae > Magallana > Magallana gigas. The sequence continues at coordinate 53,560,153 of NC_088855.1, read as the reverse complement.
CCATATCCCTCAGTTTAAGAGAGACACGCCACATCAGAGGGAGGTCTAGTGCGTCCCCTCGAGTTACACCGGTAGTGGTTCCGGACTCGCCTACAAATTCCCCTTCCACTTTTACTTCTTCAGATGAGTAGTGTACTTCAACTGAAGTCGCAATATAGTCAGACTTAATTTTCTTGATAAAAGAAATCCGTTCATATTAAATGAAAATACAGGAAGTTGATGCAGTCTTCCATGAAGAGGGCACTTTTTTCACACGGCAATAGCTCGTAAATACCCGAATATATCTGTATATCAGTCATATTTGTACGGAACCAAAGTCTGTCCGATTTGTTCCGCTCAATAACTTATCATGGGACCATCATTAACATCATATCTGACCGATAATCTGTGAATTCTCTGATGTTCAAATAATTAAAAGTTTTAATTCACTTTGCAGTCTGTGGTATTGACAGACAATTTAAAAGGACGCGTGTCTCAACTATATGAGGCGGTCAAGGTAATTGAAACTTAAAACTATTACACAGAGAACTTAATTAGCGCTAACAATTACACACAAACTTCAAAGGACATACACACAATACCCGGTTATGTTCAACCTGGCAGATTTCGATGCTAATGCTCTCTCTCTCTCTCTCTCTCTCTCTCTCTCTCTCTCTCTCTCTCTCTCTCTCTCTGTGAATTGTCATTGACATTATTATTATCTGCAAGTAGTTTTCAAGATAAAACACTAAAATGGTAAGCATAAAAAGAAATTTTTTTGTAAAAAACAATTCTATTCCGTACAGCTAACGCTTGCGATACTGTCCTTTTTGTAACATATAGTGCGATGATTCACACTTCATTAATGAATGATCTGACAATCTTGAATAAAACAATACATCTATCTTGAATAACTATCACAGAAACAATGTGAAGCAGATTTTATACGTGAAAAATGTACATAATATATCAGACTTTAGACAGAATGAGGGTGACCTCAAGTACAATGTAGGTCATTAGGCTCTAGAGATATGTGTCAACATCCTATATGTCATTATTGCGGTTAAACTATGCAAATTTTTAAATTAGCTACGCATCACAAGATGTTTCTTTATATCACGTCTATATACAGAAAGGTACACACTGCTGGGTAAAACAGAGAATATACGACAGCTTTCAGAATCTGGTACTGAGCATTCCTCCTTTAATTTGCAAAACACAGATGTTGTATTTTGCAAACTTGTGATGCTACACGTTCTAATTTAGATTTTCCATATTGAGTTGCATTGAATCATTATCACATGTTATTATGCTGTGCTACAAAAAGTTTGCTTGTATACTGGAAACTCCAGTGGAATCTAATAGCGATTCAAGGGAGGCCAGTCAGTTTGGTATTTGCTAATACATTGACTCTGTTTGACGAGGTCTATGCGAAAAAAAGTACTAATTCGGTTAATAATTGTCCAATATCTTAAACAATTATTATTAAATACTTGACAAAATTTTAAAACATAAAAAAGCTATAGAAAAATTTAAGCAAGAGTACAATTAAATTTACAGTTTTCTCTTGAACAAATTTAAACACTTAATCCCATGCCGCATTTAAAATAAACACTATATATTTTGTAAACTTGCCATTACTAGATGGATGGTAAGAGAGGCGGCCGTTCTCGGTCGTGAAAGTTGGCTTATCCTATGTTCCATCACTCTTAATTGACCATTCCCTTTTTTAAAAAAAGTTTTGATGTTAAAAAGCCTTTCATGCGGATATTTAAGAAAGCGAAAGTAGCATTACAACAATTTGACAGCAGATGTCAATTATGCATGGTGGCATATAAAATGATAAAAATGTGATAATTATATGGATATATGCCTTATCCGAGTTGTTAGAGCAGTGACCGCTCACTTCTAGAAGCGTAGGTGCCTGAGGTCGTGAGTTCAATCCCCATCCCCGGCTGAGGTTGAGCTCCAGTATAGTGAATTTCCCTGTGCTGTATATTGTATTTATTTTTATATGATCAGTTCAAATGTATTTTCAAGAAGATCATATAGGAAATTGCATACTCTAGTATTTTGCAGAAGTCCCCGGTAAGGTATCCTAATTTTTTGCAAGAAAGCTTGTCAAAGTAGTGGTAAATCAATAACAAATTCCTTGAAAGAGTTATACAAGTGGAAAGTTGTCAATGTGACAGCAAACCGGGTTTTCTTTTATGTGAACTATATCCATAATCCATGTCAACCCTGAATTGATAAACACTACCTACCGTATCCAGTAAAATGGAGTACCCATATGCAATATTTTGCAAAAAATGACTAAGTTCAAAGGCTGGTATTTTTTCATAAATTATCAGAAATCAAAATCCTAGCAATATGCACACCTCTGATATATGTACAATTGATCTGCAAAAGAACAACTTCGTTTCTTGAAAACTGTAGGAGGAGTTATCCGTACAATGAGGGTACCCTATATGCAATATTTTGCCAAAAAATGATTTAGTTGAAAAGCTGGTATTTTTTTCATAAATTATCAGAATTCAAAATCTTTGCAATATGCACACCTCTGATATATGTATAATTGATCTAAAAAAGAACAACTTATCTTGAAAACTGTATGAGGAATTACTAGTATCCGAACAATGAAGGTACCCTTTTGGCAGCCGCCCGCCATTTTCACCATTTTTCCGTTGGAAAACCCGGTTAATAAAATCGAGAAACGTGTCGTCTGACCTTAATTATGTCTACACGCAACTTAATGATGTTAACGTGCGAGATAAATATATTGACTGAACAATTCTCTATTGAATCTTATTATTTTAACTCAATATATCAGAATTTGAGGAGTGTCAACGAAGGCATGCCAATACGCTGAGCGTATCTATGCATTATTATTCCTACCTTTTGGAAGCAAACTGATAGAAAACAAGGGTTAGTAAAATTTCAAAATAATAATAAATAAATAAATGTTACTTATCTTTAAGATAAGACTAAGTCACACAACTAACTGAAAAAACATTCGAAAAAGAAAAATCCTTCAACTTTCTATCGTGTTTTTTACATTATTTTTTTTTCAGTCTATTGCAACAAAATAAAACAAGAGGCCCAGGGGCCACATCGCTCACCTGAGCAACAATTGCCTTAATTCTGATTAAATTAGCATTGCAGTTTCAAAATATCTTGACAACTAAGTACAGTAGATCTTGCTAAAAATAATTGAAAATCTGCCAATTTTTATCCACCTCTTTCTTTTGGTAAATACCAAGCCCCTTTTGTTGTTGTACCTGTAAGAAGATTTTTCTCTATTCCTATATACCCCCACCCCCACCCCCATTTTGTGGCCCCACTTTTCTCTAGGGTATCATGGTTTCATCAAACTTGTATCTGCATAACCTGTGCTTTCACACTAAGAACTGAGTTTTGGACCGAAAAACTTTCCCAGAATATTTTTAAAGATTTTCTCTATATATTCCTATGTAAAAATTCAAACCGCCATCACGGACCTGCCCTACCACTAGGGACTGTGATTTTAAATTTACAATACCCGAGGATGCATCTACACAAGTTAAAGCTTTTCTGGCCAAATGGTCTTTAAAAAGAAGATTTTTAAAGATTTTCTCTATATATTCCTATGTAAAAATTCCTCCCCCACTGTGACCTCACTATACCACTGGACTATTATTTTAAAAAACTTGTATCTATTCAATTTGGAAATGCTTCCACACAGATTTGGGCTTTCCTGGCCTAATAGTTTTGAAAAGAAGATTTTTAAGAGATTTTCTCTATGTATAAAAATGTATCCCCCATTGTGGCCCCGCCCTACCCCCAGGGACCATGATTTGAACAAACTTGAATCTACATTATCTGTGGATGGTTATCGCCAATTTGAGCTCTCTTGGTCAAATAGTTTTTGAGAAGAAGATTTTTAAAGATTTTCTCTATATATTCCTATGTAAAACTTGATCCCCCAATTGTGGCCCCACCCTATCCCCGGGGACCATGATTTGAACAAACTTGAATCTACACTATCTGAGGGTGCTTCCTGGCCTCATTGAGCTTTTCTGGCCTAATAGTTTTTGAGAAGAAGATTTTTAAAGATTTTCTCTCTATATAAAAATGTATCCCCCATTGTGGCCCTGCCCTACCCACAGGGACCATGATTTGAACAAACTTGAATCTACATTATCTGAGGATGGTTACCTGCCAATTTGAGCTTTCTTGGTCAAATAGTTTTTGAGAAGAAGATTTTTAAAGATTTTCTCTATATATTCATATGTAAAATTTGATCCCCCAATTGTGGCCCCAACCTACCCCCAGGGACCATGATTTGAACAAACTTGAATCTACACTACCTGAGGATGCTTCCATTCAAATTTGAGCTTTCCTAGCCTAATAGTTTTTGAGAAGAAGATTTTCTCTATATATTCCTATGTATAACTTGATCCCCTATTTTGGCCCCACCCTACCCCCGGGGACCATGATCTGAACGAGCTTGAATCTACACTACCTGAAGATGCTTCCACTCAAATTTGAGCTTTCTTGGTCAAATAGTTTTTGAGAAGAAGATTTTTAAAGATTTTCTCTATATATTCATATGTAAAACTTGATCCCCCAATTGTGGCCCCACCCTACCCCCAGGGACCATGATTTGAACAAACTTGAATCTACACTACCTGAGGATGCTTCCATTCAAATTTGAGCTTTCCTGGCCTAATAGTTTTTGAGAAGAAGATTTTCTCTATATATTCCTATGTAAAACTTGATCCCCCCATTTTGGCCCCAACCTTCCCCTGGGGACCATGATTTGAACGAGCTTGAATCTACACTACCTGAAGATGATTCCATTATAATTTGAGCTTTTCTGGCCTAATAGTTTTTGAGAAGAAGATTTTTGAAGATTTTCTCTATATATTCCTATGTAAAAATTCATCCCCCTATTGTGGCCCCACCCTACCCCCGGGGACCATGATTTGAACAAACTTGAATCTACACTATCTGAGGATGCTTCCACTCAAATTTGAGCTTTCCTGGCCTAATAGTTTTTGAGAAGAAGATTTTTAAAGATTTTCTCTATGTATTCCTATGTAAAACTTGATCCCCCAATTGTGGCCCCATCCTACCCCCGGGGACCATGATTTGAATAAATTTAAATCTACACTACCTGTGGATGCTCCCATTTTAATTTGAGCTTTTCTGGCCCAATAGTTTTTGAGAAGATTTTTAAAGATTTTCTCTATATATTCCTATGTAAAACTTGATCCCCTTCTTGTGGCCCCTCCCTACCCCCGGGGACCATGATTTGAACAAAGTTAAATCTACACTACCTGAGGATGCCTCCACACAAGTTTTAGCTTTTCAGGCCGAATAGTTTTTGAGAGGAAGATTTTTGAAACATACCAACAAATTTTCAATAATTCTCAATTATCTCCCCTTTAAAGAGGGCCTGGCCCTTCATTTGAACAAACTTGAATCCCCTTCACCTAGTGGTGCTTTGTGCCAAATTTGGTTGAAATCTGCCCAGTGGTTCTTGAGAAGAAGATGAAAATTTGAAAAGTTAACAACGACGACAATGACGACGACGACAGACAACGGACAAATTGTGATCAGAAAAGCTCACTTGTTTGCAAAATATTAATATCGATGACAATAAATCATACAATGGCACTTAAATACAATATCAAAGATTCACGTAAATCGTCTTAATAAAGTTCCAAATATTTGTTTTCAATTTAAAATTACCAATTTACCGCAAATGAGTCATTTGATATATTATATACCCTGTTATTTTACTTTGATAAATGAAGTTGGTTTTTAATACCCTTTTACATTGAACTCACCAGGATTTAACCAAGATATTAATATACTAGTAATATGAAGAAGTTTATGTTAAAAATGTCAACATAATTATCTCGCAAGCCCACATAACTAAGATGGATGTTGACATAAATAAAATGCATGGTGACATAAATGTAAATAAGTTGCATGTCGTCAACATATGTATTTTATTTCGCATGTCAACATAACTAAGTTGTATGTTGACATAAATATTTGAATGTCAACATTTTTCTTTCGCATGTTAACATAAACAAAATGCATGTCCACATAAATAAACAACACCTAGCATGTTGGAAGTCACATTTGGGCAATATTTGAGATTTTCTGAGATATTTTATTATTCTCATTTAATTACTACTTTCTTGCATGTCAACAAAATTATGTTTTATGCTGACATAACTATTTTGCATGTCAACATAATTTTCGTGCATGTCGACATATACAGATAAATATTTTGCAAACATGGGAAAGAAATATGGCACCATAATCACACATAACTTAATCCGTTCCTTCTTGCAGTGTCCTACCAGATATAAAGTACACTTCCTCGTAATCTAAGACCCACTGAGCAGGGGTAATGTCGGGTAAACACAAAATTTCTATTTGTCATTATGAGGAATTCTCAAATATATAAAAACAAGAGGCCCAGGGGCCACATCGCTCACCTGAGCAACAATTGCCTTAATTCTGATCAAATTAGCATTACAGTATCAAAATATCTTGACAACTAAGTACAGTAGATCTTGCTAAAAAAAAATTGAAAATCTGCCAATTTTTATCCACCTCTTTCTTTTGGTAAATACCAATCCCCTTTTGTTGTTGTACCTGTAAGATGATTTTTCTCTTTTCCTATATACCCCCCCCCCCATCCCATTTTGTTGCCCCGCTTTTCTCTAGGGTATCATGGTTTCATCAAACTTATATCTGCATAACCTGTGCTTTCACACTAAGTACTGAGTTTTGGACCGAAAAACTTTCCCAGAATATTTTTAAAGATTTTCTCTATATATGTAAAAATTCAAACCGCCATCACGGCCCCGCCCTACCACTAGGGACTGTGATTTTGAATTTACACTACCCGAGGATGCCTCTACACAAGTTAAAGCTTTTCTGGCCAAATGGTCTTTAAAAAGAAGATTTTTAAAAATTTTCTCTATATATTCCTATGTAAAAATTGATCCCCCAATTGTGGCCCCACCCTACCCCAAGGGATCATGATTTGAACAAACTTGAATCTACACTACCTGAGATTGTGCTTCCATTCAAATTTGAGCTTTCCTGGCCTAATTGTTTTTAAGAAGAAGATTTTTAAAGATTTTCTCTATATATTCCTATGTAAAAATTCATCCCCCAATTGTGGCCCCACCCTACCCCCAGGGATCATGATTTGAAAAAAAATTGAATCTACACTACCTGAGGATGCTTCCATTCAAATTTAAGCTTTCCTGGCCTAATAGTTTTTGAGAAGAAGATTTTTAAAGATTTTCTCTGTATATTCCTATTTTAAAAATTCATCCCCCTATTGTGGCCCCACCCTACCCTCGGGGACCATGATTTGAACAAACTTGAATCTACACTACCTGTGGATGCTCCCATTTTAATTTCAGCTTTTGTGGCCCAATAGTTTTTGAGAAGAAGATTTTTAAAGATTTTCTCTATATATTCCTATGTAAAAATTCATCCCCCTATTGTGGCCCCACCCTACCCCCAGGGACCATGATTTGAACAAACTTGAATCTACACTACCTGTGGATGCTCCCATTTTAATTTGAGCTTTTGTGGCCCAATAGTTTTTGAGGAGAAGATTTTTAAAGATTTTCTCTATATATTCCTATGTAAAAATTGATCCCCCAATTGTGGCCCCCCCCTACCCCAAGGGATCATGATTTGAACAAACTTGAATCTACACTACCTGAGGATGCTTCCATATTAATTTGAGCTTTTGTGGCCCAATAGTTTTTGAGAAGAAGATTTTTTAAGATTTTCTCTATATATTCCTATGTAAAACTTAATCCCCTTCTTGTGGCCCCTCCCTACCCCCAGGGACCATGATTTGAACAAACTTGAATCTACACTACCTGAGGATGCCTCCACACAAGTTTTAGCTTTTCAGGCCAAACAGTTTTTGAGAAGAAGATTTTTGAAAAATACCAACAAATTTTCAATAATTCTCAATTATCTCCCCTTTAAAGAGGGCGTGGCCCTTCATTTGAACAAACTTGAATCCCCTTCATCTAGTGGTGCTTTGTGCCAAATTTGGTTGAAATCTGCCCAGTGGTTCTTGAGAAGAAGATGAAAATGTGAAAAGTTAACGACGACAACGACGACGACAACGACAACGACAGACAACACACAAATTGTGATCAGAAAAGCTCACTTGAGCCTTTGGCTCAGGTGAGCTAAAAAAAGTGATTGTCAAGTGTTTATGTGCCACAGACCTGGGGGGTGTCAATGTCTTTCATGAAAAATCAGACACTCAGGTGAATTGCTTTCTTTTACAATTCTTTAATTCAATAAAGTCATGACATAAGAATTTAGACAGGCGGGTTTTATGTAAACGTTTAACATGTTTTTCCAAAAGCACAATTACAACATACAACTTTCTACAAACATGGTACATCTTGCATAGGTGATATAGTACATACATGTACATCTCATGTAAATCTATTGTAAAGTTAGTGCATGACACACACCTAATGTAACTTTATTGTACAGTTAGTGTAGTAGACACATGAACAATGGATGTAGATCTATTGTACAGTTAGTGTAGTACATACATCTGATGTTACTTTATTGTACAGTAAGTGTTGTACATATACATCTATTGTAAATTAAAATTATTGTACACCTGTACAGATTATGCCAATATTATGTAGATGGTTCCACTGTGTACAATCTCTATCTACATGTTATAGATGGTTCCATAATGTACTTCATTTATCTTCATTCCATAGGTATTGATCATGGTTTTCCTGTGTCACATACATCAATATTGTAAAGATGGTTGAACTGTGGGTCCCCAGCAGAAATTTTCCTTCTTCACTTGTACAGAGGATCCACTCAGTTTTATGCCCATCTTTTACCTGTTATATGATTTCATTGCACATTACATCTAACATTGTAAAGATGTGACAACTGTGTTTTGCGTTATCGACACGTTGTAGATGATTCCATTGTTTATAATTTCCATCTTCACTGTTTAGATGGGTCCACAGAGATTGTGTTTGAGATTTCGCTCCTTGGCTCACTTCCCTGCGGGGCCAGTCTTTTACAGATATCTTGGACTTGTGTCACTTGACGTCTGTCTCCCTATTTCATACACACTCTTACATTGGGATCATTCTCAATTCTCTCCTCCAACTCTGACTGCCCAATGCCTGCAACAGAAACCAACAGCCAAATGTATACAACCACTGACAATGTATACAATCACTGACAATGTATACAATCACTGACAATGTATACAACCCATAGGCGTCGGAAGCAAATTGAAAGTGGGGGGGCTAGACTAATCCTCAGAAATATTGAGAAAAAAGTAATTCCCAAAATCATGGAAATCCTAATCCGTGGGGGGGGGGGGGGGGGGGGGGGGGGGGGGGGGGGGTGGGGGGGGGGGGGAGTATACCTATACTTCCAAAAAAAATATTTACTTACCAAAATTTTTTTTCTCAAAATCATGAAATTCCTAATCCGTGGGGGAGGGGGGGGGGCTAGTATGCTTCTGAATCTAACCTCTCAATCTTTCAAGGTAAATTTAGGAACAATAGTCTTTCCTGCGAGAAAAAGTGGGGGGGCTGAACCCTCTATCATGCTATGTTTCTAATGGTTAGGTATAACTTTGCAAAAAAAGTGGGGGGGCTAAGCCCCCCCTAGCCCCCCCGGTTCCGACGCCTATGCAACCACTGACAATAACTAAAACTTCAATATGCCTGTATACCTTGTCTCCCTCCAGTGACCATAACACTACCTACCCACTTTACAGCAGATTTCATCTAAGCAATGAAGCCCATCAAACAAGGTGTAGAGGGACCGGAGCCGTGGGTCGGGTTCAGAGTTGGAGGGGACCACAATAGGGTACTTCCTGAGGACTCGAATTAGATTCTTCACCACACCAAACTGGATCAGCTTTCTTCAAAGATGAAAGAATGACAGAAAAAGTTATTATCAAATGGCAATAAGTCATCACTATCTATGAAACTCCTCACACCTTGTAACCTGCTGTTGCTAAATAGTCCCAAACTATAGCAAGCATATGCTTACAGATTTCAAAAGGATGGTACAAAAAAAATAATGATGTACATGTGTATCGTTGTAATTGGTTTTTCAAACTAATTACCATTTAAACATTCAAAAGAATTTCATTTAATTTACAAAGGAGATAAATAGCAAGTGGTTTTCTTGATTTTATCTTTAAACATTCATGACCGGTGCACTTACTTTTCATCAATTTTAAGTCCATGTGGATTATAGCGACAACAGAGGTCCTTAACTGTCACCCCATGGGTCATACTTGTGTAGAGGGTCATAATGTCTCGCAAACGGGGCAGTGTGTGGCCTAAAAACATTCAATTAAAGTCTTAATTAATGTATAAGTCTACACACTTACGTTGTTGTCACCATTTTACTTTTTTAATCTATGCTTTCTTGCTATTCACTAAATTCCTTTCTTTCATTGTCATTCTTCATTTAAGGTATGTTTTAAGTTCTAAAGTTCTTGTTTTGTTTTTTCACACTTTCAGTATTACATATTTCCAGACTTGCTGTGCCATACTAGCATTAAGCACTTAGCTTTTAAGATTATGTTTAGTTTTTTAGCTGTGATTATGTTTATCTAACAACTTTGCCCCATTCCTTGCTATCCTTCATGCTAACTATACATTTGTTTTAATGCTACATTATTTTTATTAAAACATAACATGCTTTTCTTTAACTCCATGTATACGGTATGCTCTGATGTTCTGCTTGCTCTGTTCCAGCTTGTACGTGTACATCAATATCCTATCTTACTGCAGCAGATTGCTAGTTGGTTGACAGCGAGATATACATGAATTTGACTTGGAACCCAGGCAATGCTATGTAAGAAGCACAAAAACACTTACCAAGCCTTTTACTTGTTGGAGTAAAGGCTATTCCTGCAACTTCGCTAACCAAGTGTCCCATTCGTTTTTCTTAGTGAGATGAGAAAAACGAATAGAGCACTTGGCTTGTGAAGATGCTATTCCTGATGTTGTCTCTTTATTTTATCTTGGCCTATAAATTGTTTTCCATACCTTTGATTGCGACAGAGAGCACACACTGCTCCTGTAGGTCCGAGTACAGCTTCTTGATATCTGACGTCACAGTGTACATATTGGAATACTGAAATACCAACAGGGTTGTCTGTTTATGCTAAATAATTTTGTATTTTAAAACTGCCATTTTAATGAGACTGTGGACTTAGGGTAGTTAGTGTCAAACAGCAGTTTGATGTAGGCCTACTCATTTTATTGTCCGCCATTCAACAGTCTTTGGCTAAAAACTGACAACATTTGATACTAGATCAAAGCTGAGCATACTTTTAATACTGGATGCCAGCATCAATTTTAAAATAGAAGGTCACATCATACCAAAAGTCCAGTCTCCTTAAACTACCTAGCTCTTAAATGTATTACATTGGGGTTGTAAACTTCACAAATAAAGACTAGTTCTTGCTTCTCAATACCCTGAAATTCCTACTTTTTGTCTAACACTGTACATGCACCAGCAAGTGAATTTGTGGTCATGAAATCGATATCTAATATACGAGTAATGTATACATTAACTGAAAACTTGTGTATTCATTACAACAGCACAGAAAATAAGAAAAGAGCAATGTCTGACCTGGAAGACTGGAATGATTTTTATGATGTTGTAATGCCTGAAAATAGAAACACACAGCGTGTTTATTTCCATGCATGTAAACCTATTTTGCTGCACTTATCAACATAGACCATATCATTCGGCACACTGGCCTTACAGAAGGTTTTGTAGGCAGGACTTCACAAGATTAATCTCCACATCTGCTTCCACAGCTATCCGACACGTTGGATTGAATCCGTCTATGTAGGGAAGAACCTGTCCATAAAGAAGACATGAGTGACATTAAATTCATTAATTTTACTATTACCATTAAAATTGTTTGCATTTTTCTGTGAAAGTGTACATATCTGACTTCAGGTGGGTCCCTACCAAGAAATTTTTTGGCCAAAGTGATGTTTTTTCTCTTTAAATTATTAGTATGACACATTATGTAATTAAAAGATCAATTTCCATTTCTGGCAGTTTTAAAAAATATTTTTCAAGTTAAAAAAATAAGGTATAGAGAGTTACCTGCGTATCTTACCTGCTGTGTAGTGAGTTACCCGAGTGTGTAATCTTACCTGCTGTGTAGTGAGTTACCTGTGTAATCTTACCTGCTGTGAACTGAGTTACCTGTATATCTTACCTGCTGTGTTGGGAGTTACTTGTGTGTCTTACGTGACGTGTCGTGAGTTACCTTTGTAATCTTACCTGCAGTGTATTGAGGTACCTGTGTATCTTACCTGTTGTGTAGTGAGGTCCCATTCATGATGTGGCCTCACCCTGTCCCTGATGAGGATGGGTACATCGTGGTCCAGAACAGGTGGGGGCTCACTGATATTGACTGTTACCTTAAGATGGACAGTAATGGATTCACCTGTAAAGGTAAACAATGTGTACAATGTAAAGGTAATCAACATCTAACATGAGATGATAGTTCGCTCTATATATCTGTACTATCCTGATTGTATAAACACAACAGACAATCTACATGAGACTGACCAGCCTGCTAAAAGTGTCAGAGTACAAAATTTATGGCTCACCAACAGGAATGCTGCAGCGTCCATATTTATTCAGCAGATGTAGTACCTTTTCCATGAATTGTGGTATGAGGCCCTGACTCCTCTCAGCTGATAAAAACCCACTCTCCAGCTGAAAGGATTGTCCGAAAACAAATTTTGAATTGTGATTTGTACTACGTTCTATAAACTGTTGACTGAGACAATATATCTCAATAACCATTAGTATCAAAATTGTCCAATAATGTTGTAAGGATTGTTGCCAAACCTAAAGGACTATATGTTACAATATGGCAATTTAAATGTTTTGTTAAATTGTTTGTATCAATGAATGTGCTTGAATGTAATCATAGCTTAGTGGTTAAAGTATCCCGTTGCAGATCATGAGCTTAAATCCATCTGGAACTTAAAATTTGTTCATTTTTAACAAATTAAATTAGATATATATATATTTTTTTTTTTACCAAACTTGCATATTTTGTTTTACTATTTGAGTTTATATACATGGTCGAAGGTCTAAAATTAACAGGGTCAAAATTTCAACAGTGTTTATTTTTTTTTTTACATCTCATACGTTATTGCAGGAACAATAGGTATTTTTTATGCATATAATACAATGGTAGACTAACGATCAACTGGCTAAGTATTTATTAAAATACACCCCAACCAGTAAGAAATTAATTTTTGAAGTTTTCCTAACAAAAAAGAGAAAATTTTGTTAATCCACCATTACTCTGAATTTAGATCATTGTACTACAAAAATAAAAACACTATGGTGAACCCTATGATGTATCGTCTGAAGATTCATGAATGAAAAACAAGGAAGATATTTAACTGACAAAGCAATATAGTTAAAACGTCGAATTTAGGACCTAGTAATGGACACACCCGTTATTTTGCTGATGAATTTATACTTAAGTTTGTAAATAGAAGAAATGACATGTGAAAAGATTAATCAGCTTATGTTAAAAAAGCAAGATATGATTGATATTCATGATAAATATTGATAGATTTCAAAATTATTGCTCATTTCATTTAACCCGGCGAACTAAGACTGTGGAAATGTGAGCACAAAAGGAAACTTCTTTTGCATAATGCTGTTTATTATAATCAAGTAATGTTTTGCTGATTTGGGAAACTATTTCAAGGTGTAGTGAGCCACCTAATCTCAGCGAAATTCTTCGAGACTGAAATTTTTTACTTATGTTGCTTCCGAATCTCAGACTAGTGCCACACAAGGGAGTCATGAAAATTTGGAAGAGATGTTAGTCAAACTTGTTCAGTTTCCATGAATCTCGCCAAGCCTTCACAAGAGATAGAGAGAAATATCCCACTTACCTCAATCTGTGTTAGATATGAGGCCAACTTTTTCACAACAGGTTCATGGTTAATAGTGTCTACATCTTGTTCAAAAACAAAACAGAGGTTGAACATGAGGGCGTTCCTCTGATACTTTGTGTCGCCGATTGATACCGGACAGCCGACAATTTTGTAGCCTAGTGCATTTCTAAAATTAAATAATTAACTTGAATACATAATCAATATAGCAGTTGATCAACCAGTATATCCACAGATCGATCATAAGCCTGGTATGAAGAACAGTGTTATGATGAACATTTGGCTAAAAAGTATTGGTCAGTGCATGTATGTATAAATGAAGAGATAATAAACTTCGAAGTATCAGACTTACACAGTCATAAGCCTTCCTTGGAACTCTGGTTTAGGGATAATATAATTGTGGATCGTGTCAAAATGGGCTTTCGTTATTACCTCTCTGGGAACCTACAAAATGTGTGCAATTCATCAATTTACCAGTGAACGCCTCTTCTTACTTTTACCTGATCCATGGAAAGCCATGGGATTAAACTGAACAATTTGGCCATGCTCTAGTGACTTTCACTTACCTGGTACTTTACCATTGGCCCAGTTGTATGATGAAATTCACTCAGAAGTATAGATGTTATTTGAGGATGCATGCTTGCGGTAAAGTAAACCGAGTTAATTCGAACGACAAAATTATTAGAGGTATTCCGAATTTTGTTCCATGTTTAAAAAGTACTTAATAAAGTACTCATCGGTAGTTGGTATGAAGCCCGCGTAGCGCTAAGATTCACTCATGAGTCGTGGTTTGGATATCCAATCACATGCAATTCAACCACAAATTTCTTGGTTTGGATATCCAATCACATCCACTTAAACCACAAATTCAGGCAGCGTCCGAACCTCAATTTGAGGTTTTTGACCAATCAGAGTTTGTTATTTATCAGCTTCCAAAATAGCATCTTTAATGGTCGCCATTGTGTTACAGATGCCCTAGATATTTTGATTTAGTTTATGCAAAGTATAATGGAATAAATTTGCTTATCTCAGGTAAGGTTGCATGTTTTCTTGAGATATTTAATTGATTATGTCAAAGAATTGGAAAATGTGTTGGAAATAATAAAAAATATATCAACACCGGTAAAACATGTTTAAAGTGATTTAAGTTAAAAATGCAGATTTTATGCATAGAATAACATTTTTTTGTTGAATTAATTGATGATTGAAATCATTATCTACTGTAAGTAGTTACAGAAATGAGTTGTGGGGGGTGGGGGTGTTGACAGGTGTTCCACCTTTGATCATTGTCCAAATACTGCATCACATTTAGTTTGTCACAGTATGAGACTGGCCATGTGTGAAAGGTGCAACTGATGGGGTACCCTGACATCCCATTGTTAATTCATCATTATCAGTGTACCTGTTAATAAAGTCAGTATACCTATATACCTGTGCAGAATTTGCTAGGCAGGTTGACAGTGTGGGGTAGGCCATGTGTGTTTACAAGTATATACCTGGATGTCAGGTGTCATGGTTTGAATCTATATAATATTTGTTTCTTATGTACCTGCTCACTTTTCTCCCATCGCTGTATGAAGAGACGCTTTACCGCAAATCACCACTTGATACCTGCACTTTTGCATTGTTTAATTTTCTGGATTTTTATAACAATTTTTTTTCCGTAAGTATTAATCTGAATTTCATGTATTTAATAGTTTGATTTATTCATATCATTTGTATGTATTAATCTTTGGATCACCCTTACCAAATATATCTATATAACATTTTTATATAAAAAAATCATCATAAATCATCTTGACTTTTTCTCAAAACACTATTAAATGGACTTAATGTTTTTAAATTAATCATGTATAGGAATAACTTTGAAGCAATAAATTCATTAACAAGTAAATTGTTTGAATTTTTTTATAATGAAATTATAATGAAGTAATTAGTTAGATTTTCAAGACAAGTGTTGTTATTACTCTATCATCTTTCTATAGTACTGTATCTGCTATGATGTAAGACGACATTTAAGGACACCGAAAAAATATTTTGGTTTTACTTAAATTTATACCGTGTACTTATTTGAAACATAAGTATTTAAAATACAATTCCTTTTATTCAGAGCTTTTTAGATTTTTTATTGAATGTTTCAAAATTTATTTTGAAGTCACATAAGGAAAATTTTTCCGGAAGCATTTTGTTTATCTCCATATTAGGTACATTCATGTGTTTCCGGTCATCATTTTAGAACAAGATAAATTTGATAAAATAACAATGATTATTTTTCAGTGTCATGAGTTCCTTAGTGCCCACATTCCAACGATTGCCCTCAGGAATTTTGTCCCTCAGTGACAGTGCTGCTGCGAGAGCCGTGAAAACGGAACACAGGGAACGGAACCGAGCAGAATCCGAGAGTGTCATCCGGATAAAGACCCAGGCAGAGCGATCCGTAAACGCCTTGGGGGGAGATGTTAAGAATGTAAAGCATCTGCTCGGACAACATACAATCCAGTTTGGACAGTTTCGGTAATTGGCATTCTATTGTGACAATATTAAGTCAATTAAAGTGCATGTACCAGTAATACCGAACAATAATTAATTTCATTAAGATAGAAATAAATGTTAGTTTCTGTTCTTTAACTTTTTGTGATAATTTCATAAACAATCAATCATCATCTTGATTTAGTAAAAAATGCCTTTGAATGATTTATTTTAATTAGAAGAATTCTTTTTTTATGGTTTTTATTGAGAAAATCTTGTTTTATTTCAGAGGAATGACTTTCAAATGGCTGCTTGAAAATGCTCCAGGGTGGGTTGCGTTTTTGATTGCCAGGGATGAAACTTCCGGAGAGACCCAGGGTGTTGGCAATAGATGGCTTAACAAGATGGCCCTCCGAAGATATGTCTATCTATTTGAAGAGAGCAAGGAATTAGTGAGGATGAAAAGAGAAGAAAAACAGAGAAGGACACCTGGTGCGTTCGAATATTAAAATAAGATATGTTTAACATGTTTAATCCTAAGGACTGAAATACATGTATTAAGTTTTTGATACTTCATATTGAAGCTAATTATTAATTGCATTTTAGGGAATCAGAAGCCAAGTTCAGAGACCAGAACCCTTGATGTTCATGTTGATGACTCTGAACTGATAGCATGCTTAGAGGAAGTTGAAGGCAAAGCTGGCAAAGGTGAGGACTACATGTCAATTACATGTCTTACTCTTTCAGAAAATCTGCTAAAAAAATGAGAGGCTATTTATTTTGTCTGTCAACATTTTAAAAGCAATTTGAATTTTTCAAACAATAGTGTATTAAAATATAGGGTTTGTTATGTTTGTTATAATAGTTTTGATATTAAAATTTATTTTCGAATAACAGAATCTTCCTACATACTGGTCTTCATCAGTAAGTATATGAGGGTAATTTGTCTGTTATATATTATCAAGTGGGCTTGTTGTACTGTGTGGTTATGGCGAGTAAATATAGAGTGGCTATATGTGGTGTCTGTCTCCTTTTACATTTGTTTTGCACTTGTGAAATCAATCATAATCACAGTGTAATCCTTCATACATGTAACATCAAAATGTAATCATTTCTGTATATAGTGTATCATTACTTTATGGAAATGTATCAGATTTTCATTTTATTTTTATTCTATTTTTCTAATTACAACGAGAGAAAATGTGTATTCATCTAAGCATTGTTTTTGTTTCTTATACGAAATCGTGCTTATAATATGGCTATTATTGTAAATTGTTTAAAATTCTTACATGTTGAATATTAAGTCATGTTGTAAATTACATAACAACAGGAATCCCAAAGCCTACGCCAAATCTTGCATCGGCTGTTAGGAGGAAATCATCTACATCTACTTCTACATCTGGTAATATTTTAATACCAAAATACATATCCTAATAAGAAACAAAAATATTTAATTTCCTGTCTGCAGCAACATTTTATAACACTTGAATATCAAATATGGATTAACATTTTATTTTAGAAGATTCCGGTTCCTCCAGGCCAACTAGTAGTACTTCAGCTGCCATGGTTGGAAGAAATCAGCAGCAAGAGTCAAGTTCATCCACAGGTTAGCCAAATTACTTTAATGTGGTAAAAATACAATTAAAAAAATATCTAAAACTTTGAATGTGTATTTTACACTTTAATATCTAAAAGTTTCTTATCCGAAGATATGACATGTGAACATTGGTATGAATGTAATTGCATGTTAAATGATTTTGTTCCAGCACCGGAGTTGGATAGCCTAGCACTTCCTTCTGGCTGGAAAAAGACGCTTCCTGAAGTTGACCATCAGTGGATATCGGAGACCTTCTTTCATGCTGGGAAGCGAGGTCCTGAATTTGATTTCAGCCGTGTGTCAAAGCTATGGTACGATCCACCCCAGCCAAGTCTGTCCCGAGCTGTCTTGAACAAGCCGGACCGATACTTTGGACATCGTTTCTTTCTTTGGATGCCACGCCACTTGTTCCATACGCAGTTTCACTGCCCCCATAGTGGTTGTAACGGAACGTTGACAAATGCAGGCGTCCATCAGAAAACCAGGCGTGTTGTGGATGTAGATTCTGTCTACATTATAGCAGCTGAATATCTTAGCTGTTCCAACTGCCATAAGAAGGGTATGCCTTTCAATTTTTTTAAATCAGGAATTTAAACCTTTTTTGACATACTGTCAATGAAATAAAGAATATGATAGGGTATGAACATGTTTTTGTGATATCAGTAAATATTTTAATTTTTTTTTTTTTCACAGTTATTAGTTGGAGTGAGGGAGTTCTTAACCAACTGGACAATGCAACAAGGTCCCGCTTTCCTTGCATCCTTACCTCAAAGTATGCCTGCGATTTGAAGATTGTACGCCTTCTGAGACAGAGAGGACTTGGAAACAGCAGCAGCGCAGTGATGAAACAGGTAAGGGAACAACATGGTGAGTCTTATCTAAATAATTTACAATTGTATCTATCTCATTGCAGGGACTTTAAGACATCGGCAGAGAGGGGATTCTTTGCTCCGATTCAGTTTAGTGAGCCTCCTCCAGCTGCCGCTGTACCAAGACACCGCTGGTTCATGAAGGTCTACCAGATAGATGTTCTGAACCGCGTTGATTACATCAAAGCCCACATGACGTCACAGTTTGGGACCGTCCTCAAGATGGACTCAACAAAGAAAATCACCAACAAGCTTGCCGGTAGGTTTTTCGATAAGAAAATATATGTTAATGAGTTATATATTGTTGGAGGTAAAGTGAAGTATTTTTTTCACATTAATGCATTTAAAAGAAGTTTATGAGATACTTACTACATGTAATATGTAAAATTATGCATGTTCTCAATATAATACTAAAATAGCATTGAATTATGTTCAGGGGATAATGATTGCCATTTATTTGATAGGAAAGGGGAGGAAGACAGCAATGTGGGCCACCAACATTGGTAATGAGCATGGACAAGTCCTCATGTCTGTCTTGACTGTCGGTGAGGGATCAGGTTTGAAGCAGATGTTGGATGGCCTTGTTACACGGTACAGAAATGCTGGCGTTCCTCCTCCCAAGGCACTCTATGTTGACCGTGACTGCTGCGGAGCTTCATCTGTGCATAAGTACTTGGAGGCCTGGCCCTTTCTTCATATCAGGTGTGTATGATTTCTCTTGCTCTTACATGTATAATATAGATGGCTTCAGGTATAGCACTATGAGTCTTACATTTTATTGCCAATGTTTTTTAGGTTGGATATATGGCACTTCATGCGCCGCTTTCCCTATGGCTGCACCACTGATAAGCATCAACTGTACAGTGTTTTAATGGGGAAGTTGAGCCAGTGCATCTTCAAGTGGGATGAGACTGATCTCAACTTACTGAAGACTGCTAAGCGAGCCGAGATGATTCAGCAGTGCATCCAAAATCCCTCAGAGGATGATGTCATAAGACGCTTGTCTACAGCTGAGCTTGCACTCCACTGCAAGCGAGTGACCCGCGGCACTGCTGAAACAACTAGGCTCATATCCAGCCTGTTAGAATCCCTAGATGGCCCCAGAGGTTTTGATACCCAGGGAGTGCCTTTGTTTGACAGTGAGAAGATCCAGCAGATCTGGAAGATACAGAGTCAGCATGTATCTTGCATCCAGGATCCCCCTGGTCTTAGACTCTACACACAGGTGAACACTTTGAAGAAAGGCGGCATTGAACTTCCTGTTTACAGATGTGCAAGAGGCTCCACCTCTCTGGAAAGCTTTCATCTCCATATGAACAGGTTTATTCCAGGTAAGAACAGATTCAACACAATACTTTTCATTAATATGAACATTTTTTTTTATTCAATGTTATAAAGATCAAACACCTATAATTGTCATTGAAATTTATTTAATTATTCAAATATTTTTATAGGAACCCTGGCAAAGGACATCAATTTCCAGGTATTCCTATTGGATGGTCTGTTCAGATGGAATTCTGACCGGAAGAGTTCAGCAGTAGTTGATGTCAAAGAAGACGCCCCAATGACATACAGTGGACCGCTCAAGAACTCTGTTAACAAGTTGGCAAATGAGGTCTTGGGCAGAGGAATCTTTGACGACTACAAGCCACCTGGAAAATACACGGGTAGGTGAGCTATAGGTATTTTTTAGACAAGAAATCTTACATTTCATTTTATACAATTTTCAACTGAATCTTTCTACCCTCACCAGGAGAGCTGATAGGAATAGAGTACCTCTACTCCCAAACAGGAGAAGGTGTGACTGACTACAGAGAGGCCGTCCGGATACTCGCTGATGATGCCGATGTGGAGGAGGAAAACCCAGAGCATTCTGAAGCAGATGAAGGATTCCATGAACAACAGGAGGAGATGTTGGATCCCACACTGCCTGTAGAGTTAAGTGTGGATCCTGTAGAGTTAGGTATGGATCCTGTCACACCAACTTGTACATCTACTTCTGCTTCTCCTGCCCTCCTTAACATCCCGTCAGTAGCTGAGTATAGACAGATGATGGCCCAGTCAGATCCAGGTAATAGGAGCTTTAAATTGAAATAAGAATGAGAAACAATTTATGCAGTAATTCATAATTTTGAAAAAAAAAGTTTACATGACTGGCTGCAACATTACAGTACCTAATGTCTTTTTCTTTTCAGTTGAGGTACCTACTCATCACTATGAGGCTGAGACAGATAAAAGCAAAGATGCAGACTCTGGTGATGTAAGTGATTGCAGATTAAAAGATATTAGTGACATGAATGACAGCAAAAAATTGAATGATAGTAAAAGTGAAATGTACTTATAACTTAAATATATTTACATGTGTGCTTTTTTTTATAACTTTTATATTATAATCACTCTTGAGATTACTTTTAACAGTTTTATTAATTTTCATAGATTTTTATCTATCCACTCTTTAGAATACTTCTAACATTTCTTTAAAAAAAATTATTTAAAGGACACAGTTGGTCCAGACAATGTACCTGGATATTCAAGAGTGCTGGCTTTAGCAGACTTTCTGGTAACCTTCAAGGATAAGGCAGCCATGACTTCAGCTGAAGTCCAGAAGCTGAAAGATCTGTGGTCAGCACTCTCAGAGTATGACAGGAAGAGGACTGTGTTCCCTCAGCGATTCTCCACTGCACCTCTCGGACGTTTCTGTAGCAAAAGAAAGAAAGTTGCACCAGGAGTTGAAAGTATTGAGAAGTAAGTAATTGCGCTTTTGGAAGTATGGGTAATTTTGTAAAGAATAGGCAGTAACAATATTATGAAACCTGAAAAATCAAAACACTTGATGCTATGTTAAGTTGTACACTAAGTTTTACTGTGTTTTTTTATTAGGGTTATTCTTGGTCCAAACCAAGGTCCAGCACAGTGGCCTAACTGCAATCGATACACAGAGGCCACTGTTGAAAAACTTCTGCAGATCTATCCAAGTGATAGAAGGAGGAAGGGGGAGGCGGTTCTCACAAAATGGTCACTCATCCTGGATGCATATCATACCATCAGGAAGACCATTTTGAACAACCATAGAGCCATGTCAGTTACAGACATCCAACTTCCTCTTTTAAACAGGAAGACTCTCCAACAGTGGTGAGTCGATTAATACATATAAAATTTACATTTGCAAAAATGCTTCCTAAATTTGTTGATTTCATCACTATGATTACAGTACGAGCTTATCCCTTGATGTTTGCAATGTTGTAAACATTAAAAACACGGTTATTTTAATATTTCTGATGATTTGTCTTTTTCAAACACAAATATAAGTTTGATCATGTGACCAACCAGGTTCATATACTGATGAAATTCTAAACTTTTCTGTTTATTTCATGTACATTTAAATAGGTATCTAAATTGCAGATAGTTTCTTTTTTATTAATAATACTAGAATTCAATTCTAATTTTTCAGGTTCAATGAGAAGAGTAAGGCTGAGGAGAAGAAAATCTTAATGCAGGGTCTTGCACTTCCTACACCAAAAATGACAGTAGCCAAGGCACCAGAAGCCTTGCCCAAGCCAACATCTTTGCCAGCAGGAAGCACAGACCCCTTCTCTTTTCATGATCCACCCTCTACAATTGGTATGGCCAAACTCAAGAGCAGACCAAAGAAGACTCCAAAAGCACCAATACCAGCTGTGGCACCTGTTCTTCCTTGTCCGACACCTTCTTGCGATCCTGTCATGAGCTTCCAATTGGTCACAACTACAGAAGGCACTGCTTTGTTGATTCCAAATATTCCACACTCTACAAAGCAGTACCAGAAACGAAAACAAGAGCTTGAGGAGCAAGGGCGACCAAAAAGGAAGTATGTCAGGACCTCCACGGTAATCAGGTGTAGCAAGTGTGGTGAGGATATGAAGCCGCCAGACCATTCACAGTATATGGGCTATCGGTATTGTGCTCGCAAAGACAACATACCATTTCAAGAGTGGAGGGATAATCTGCAGAAGGCTGGAGTAGCCAGGAAAAAGAAGACCCAGCAGTAAGTATGATTTTATTCTTGTAAGCCTTAGAGATCTCTAATTATATACATGTATTGTATAGTGTTTTAGACCCATCTGTTCTTCAGTCCATCCATTACTCCCTTGTTCTTTTTTTTCACTCTACACAGCTGTAGAATTTGTGAAAATGTGCAGATACATTAAGAACATAATGTAAAGATATGCATATTACTGTCAATTTCTGCCTCCATTATTTTTCTGGGAATAATGGATTTGTGAATATTAAGTAAAGTTAAGATCTGATAGGTTTTTTTTACATTTATGCCCTTTTATTACTATTTGTGCAAATTGAAATTTACTTTTAAAAACTAGTAATTGGAGAGTGTGGGGTATCTGTGATTATTCACTTTTACATTTTGAAGGTTTTGACTTAAAATAATTCATTTGAATGCAGCTGTATTTATGACTTGTATATGTTTGTGACTGTTGGCCAAAAATGAGTTTCTGCTTCATTTTGACTTATTTTCAAACTTCATTTTTTTCTATAGTTATAGATATATGTCATTTTGGTGTTAGGACCATTATGACATCATAATTGATTTGATTATTTTTTTTTCTCTCAATATTTTAAGGCTTTAAAGGGAAAAATGTACAAAATGAAACTGTTTGATATTTAAAGCATCATTTTAAATAATTATATCTTGAATTTAATAAACTCTTGATTTTTTTTCAACCATACCTCTGTATTCTATGTAATTTTTACATTGGCTGTACCATAAATATGCATTTTACTCAAATTTTGAATTTGATGGATTTTTTCACAGTATTTAAAAATTATTTATAATGGAAGATAGATATTTAAAACAATATCTTGAGGAACTTAAAGTTAGAAACTCATTTTTGGCCAATTATTGAACACTAAAAAAATTTTAATGCTGCCTAATGTATGCATTGTATTCATGGGTGCATTAGAAGGTTCCAAGCCCTTGAAAAAGCAGAGGAGAAATTTTTTAAGTGCTGATAATTTTTTTATCATTATTACACATTGTTAATGATACTATCTTTGAGAATTAAGAAATACCACAGTTTGCATGAAGCTTTTGTAGTTCAATGGAAGAACACTTTCTCTTAGCAGAAAGAGGTCCAAGTTCAAATCTTGGCAGAAGCTGCATCTAGGTATTTCATAGAATTAAAAATAAAGTCAATTTAGATAAAGGATATGTTTTAAAGTATGATAATGAAATCACATTATGATTATTGTCAAAAGCACTCAGGATTTTTTTCTCTTTCCTCTTTTTTCTTTTTTCTTCCCTTTTTCTTTCCTCCCTTTTTTCTTCCTTTTTTCCTTCCTTTTCTCCCCTTTTCTCCTCCTTTTTCTTTCCCCTTTTCTCTTTCCTTCCCCTTTTTTCTCTTTTTCCCTTTTTCTCTTTTTTCCTTTTTTTTCTTTTCTCCTTTTTCTTTTTTTCTTTCTTTTCTCTTCCTCTTTCTTCCCTTTTTTCTTTCCTCCCTTTTTTCTTCTTTTTCCCCCCTTTTCTCCTTTTTCTTTCCCCTTTTCTCTCTCCTTCCTTTTTTCTCTTTTTCCCTTCTTTTTCTCTTTTTTTTCTTTTTCTCCTTTTTCTCTTCCTTTTTTCTTTTCCTCTTTCTTCCCCTTTTCTTTCCTCCCTTTTTTCTTTCTTTTTTCCTTCCTTTTCTCCTCCTTTTTCTTCCCCCTTTTTTCTTTCTTTCCCCTTTTTTCTTTTTTTCCCTTCCTTTTTCTCTTTTTTCTTTTTTTCCTTTTCCTTTTTTCTTTCTTTTCTCCTTTTTCTCTTCTTCTTTCCTCCTTTTTTCCTCTTTTCTCTTCTTTTTTCTTTCCCCTTTTCTCTCTTTTTCCCCTTTTTCTTTCTTTTTTTTCTTTTTTCCTTCTTTTTCTTTTTTTTTTTTGGTTTGTTGCGCAGAGACTAATGGGTCATGGGCTTAGCGCTAAGATTCACTCATGAGTCGTGGTTTGGATATCCAATCACATGCAATTCAACCACAAATTTCTTGGTTTGGATATCCAATCACATCCACTTAAACCACAAATTCAGGCAGCGTCCGAACCTCAATTTGAGGTTTTTGACCAATCAGAGTTTGTTATTTATCAGCTTCCAAAATAGCATCTTTAATGGTCGCCATTGTGTTACAGATGCCCTAGATATTTTGATTTAGTTTATGCAAAGTATAATGGAATAAATTTGCTTATCTCAGGTAAGGTTGCATGTTTTCTTGAGATATTTAATTGATTATGTCAAAGAATTGGAAAATGTGTTGGAAATAATAAAAAATATATCAACACCGGTAAAACATGTTTAAAGTGATTTAAGTTAAAAATGCAGATTTTATGCATAGAATAACATTTTTTTGTTGAATTAATTGATGATTGAAATCATTATCTACTGTAAGTAGTTACAGAAATGAGTTGTGGGGGGTGGGGGTGTTGACAGGTGTTCCACCTTTGATCATTGTCCAAATACTGCATCACATTTAGTTTGTCACAGTATGAGACTGGCCATGTGTGAAAGGTGCAACTGATGGGGTACCCTGACATCCCATTGTTAATTCATCATTATCAGTGTACCTGTTAATAAAGTCAGTATACCTATATACCTGTGCAGAATTTGCTAGGCAGGTTGACAGTGTGGGGTAGGCCATGTGTGTTTACAAGTATATACCTGGATGTCAGGTGTCATGGTTTGAATCTATATAATATTTGTTTCTTATGTACCTGCTCACTTTTCTCCCATCGCTGTATGAAGAGACGCTTTACCGCAAATCACCACTTGATACCTGCACTTTTGCATTGTTTAATTTTCTGGATTTTTATAACAATTTTTTTTCCGTAAGTATTAATCTGAATTTCATGTATTTAATAGTTTGATTTATTCATATCATTTGTATGTATTAATCTTTGGATCACCCTTACCAAATATATCTATATAACATTTTTATATAAAAAAATCATCATAAATCATCTTGACTTTTTCTCAAAACACTATTAAATGGACTTAATGTTTTTAAATTAATCATGTATAGGAATAACTTTGAAGCAATAAATTCATTAACAAGTAAATTGTTTGAATTTTTTTATAATGAAATTATAATGAAGTAATTAGTTAGATTTTCAAGACAAGTGTTGTTATTACTCTATCATCTTTCTATAGTACTGTATCTGCTATGATGTAAGACGACATTTAAGGACACCGAAAAAATATTTTGGTTTTACTTAAATTTATACCGTGTACTTATTTGAAACATAAGTATTTAAAATACAATTCCTTTTATTCAGAGCTTTTTAGATTTTTTATTGAATGTTTCAAAATTTATTTTGAAGTCACATAAGGAAAATTTTTCCGGAAGCATTTTGTTTATCTCCATATTAGGTACATTCATGTGTTTCCGGTCATCATTTTAGAACAAGATAAATTTGATAAAATAACAATGATTATTTTTCAGTGTCATGAGTTCCTTAGTGCCCACATTCCAACGATTGCCCTCAGGAATTTTGTCCCTCAGTGACAGTGCTGCTGCGAGAGCCGTGAAAACGGAACACAGGGAACGGAACCGAGCAGAATCCGAGAGTGTCATCCGGATAAAGACCCAGGCAGAGCGATCCGTAAACGCCTTGGGGGGAGATGTTAAGAATGTAAAGCATCTGCTCGGACAACATACAATCCAGTTTGGACAGTTTCGGTAATTGGCATTCTATTGTGACAATATTAAGTCAATTAAAGTGCATGTACCAGTAATACCGAACAATAATTAATTTCATTAAGATAGAAATAAATGTTAGTTTCTGTTCTTTAACTTTTTGTGATAATTTCATAAACAATCAATCATCATCTTGATTTAGTAAAAAATGCCTTTGAATGATTTATTTTAATTAGAAGAATTCTTTTTTTATGGTTTTTATTGAGAAAATCTTGTTTTATTTCAGAGGAATGACTTTCAAATGGCTGCTTGAAAATGCTCCAGGGTGGGTTGCGTTTTTGATTGCCAGGGATGAAACTTCCGGAGAGACCCAGGGTGTTGGCAATAGATGGCTTAACAAGATGGCCCTCCGAAGATATGTCTATCTATTTGAAGAGAGCAAGGAATTAGTGAGGATGAAAAGAGAAGAAAAACAGAGAAGGACACCTGGTGCGTTCGAATATTAAAATAAGATATGTTTAACATGTTTAATCCTAAGGACTGAAATACATGTATTAAGTTTTTGATACTTCATATTGAAGCTAATTATTAATTGCATTTTAGGGAATCAGAAGCCAAGTTCAGAGACCAGAACCCTTGATGTTCATGTTGATGACTCTGAACTGATAGCATGCTTAGAGGAAGTTGAAGGCAAAGCTGGCAAAGGTGAGGACTACATGTCAATTACATGTCTTACTCTTTCAGAAAATCTGCTAAAAAAATGAGAGGCTATTTATTTTGTCTGTCAACATTTTAAAAGCAATTTGAATTTTTCAAACAATAGTGTATTAAAATATAGGGTTTGTTATGTTTGTTATAATAGTTTTGATATTAAAATTTATTTTCGAATAACAGAATCTTCCTACATACTGGTCTTCATCAGTAAGTATATGAGGGTAATTTGTCTGTTATATATTATCAAGTGGGCTTGTTGTACTGTGTGGTTATGGCGAGTAAATATAGAGTGGCTATATGTGGTGTCTGTCTCCTTTTACATTTGTTTTGCACTTGTGAAATCAATCATAATCACAGTGTAATCCTTCATACATGTAACATCAAAATGTAATCATTTCTGTATATAGTGTATCATTACTTTATGGAAATGTATCAGATTTTCATTTTATTTTTATTCTATTTTTCTAATTACAACGAGAGAAAATGTGTATTCATCTAAGCATTGTTTTTGTTTCTTATACGAAATCGTGCTTATAATATGGCTATTATTGTAAATTGTTTAAAATTCTTACATGTTGAATATTAAGTCATGTTGTAAATTACATAACAACAGGAATCCCAAAGCCTACGCCAAATCTTGCATCGGCTGTTAGGAGGAAATCATCTACATCTACTTCTACATCTGGTAATATTTTAATACCAAAATACATATCCTAATAAGAAACAAAAATATTTAATTTCCTGTCTGCAGCAACATTTTATAACACTTGAATATCAAATATGGATTAACATTTTATTTTAGAAGATTCCGGTTCCTCCAGGCCAACTAGTAGTACTTCAGCTGCCATGGTTGGAAGAAATCAGCAGCAAGAGTCAAGTTCATCCACAGGTTAGCCAAATTACTTTAATGTGGTAAAAATACAATTAAAAAAATATCTAAAACTTTGAATGTGTATTTTACACTTTAATATCTAAAAGTTTCTTATCCGAAGATATGACATGTGAACATTGGTATGAATGTAATTGCATGTTAAATGATTTTGTTCCAGCACCGGAGTTGGATAGCCTAGCACTTCCTTCTGGCTGGAAAAAGACGCTTCCTGAAGTTGACCATCAGTGGATATCGGAGACCTTCTTTCATGCTGGGAAGCGAGGTCCTGAATTTGATTTCAGCCGTGTGTCAAAGCTATGGTACGATCCACCCCAGCCAAGTCTGTCCCGAGCTGTCTTGAACAAGCCGGACCGATACTTTGGACATCGTTTCTTTCTTTGGATGCCACGCCACTTGTTCCATACGCAGTTTCACTGCCCCCATAGTGGTTGTAACGGAACGTTGACAAATGCAGGCGTCCATCAGAAAACCAGGCGTGTTGTGGATGTAGATTCTGTCTACATTATAGCAGCTGAATATCTTAGCTGTTCCAACTGCCATAAGAAGGGTATGCCTTTCAATTTTTTTAAATCAGGAATTTAAACCTTTTTTGACATACTGTCAATGAAATAAAGAATATGATAGGGTATGAACATGTTTTTGTGATATCAGTAAATATTTTAATTTTTTTTTTTTTCACAGTTATTAGTTGGAGTGAGGGAGTTCTTAACCAACTGGACAATGCAACAAGGTCCCGCTTTCCTTGCATCCTTACCTCAAAGTATGCCTGCGATTTGAAGATTGTACGCCTTCTGAGACAGAGAGGACTTGGAAACAGCAGCAGCGCAGTGATGAAACAGGTAAGGGAACAACATGGTGAGTCTTATCTAAATAATTTACAATTGTATCTATCTCATTGCAGGGACTTTAAGACATCGGCAGAGAGGGGATTCTTTGCTCCGATTCAGTTTAGTGAGCCTCCTCCAGCTGCCGCTGTACCAAGACACCGCTGGTTCATGAAGGTCTACCAGATAGATGTTCTGAACCGCGTTGATTACATCAAAGCCCACATGACGTCACAGTTTGGGACCGTCCTCAAGATGGACTCAACAAAGAAAATCACCAACAAGCTTGCCGGTAGGTTTTTCGATAAGAAAATATATGTTAATGAGTTATATATTGTTGGAGGTAAAGTGAAGTATTTTTTTCACATTAATGCATTTAAAAGAAGTTTATGAGATACTTACTACATGTAATATGTAAAATTATGCATGTTCTCAATATAATACTAAAATAGCATTGAATTATGTTCAGGGGATAATGATTGCCATTTATTTGATAGGAAAGGGGAGGAAGACAGCAATGTGGGCCACCAACATTGGTAATGAGCATGGACAAGTCCTCATGTCTGTCTTGACTGTCGGTGAGGGATCAGGTTTGAAGCAGATGTTGGATGGCCTTGTTACACGGTACAGAAATGCTGGCGTTCCTCCTCCCAAGGCACTCTATGTTGACCGTGACTGCTGCGGAGCTTCATCTGTGCATAAGTACTTGGAGGCCTGGCCCTTTCTTCATATCAGGTGTGTATGATTTCTCTTGCTCTTACATGTATAATATAGATGGCTTCAGGTATAGCACTATGAGTCTTACATTTTATTGCCAATGTTTTTTAGGTTGGATATATGGCACTTCATGCGCCGCTTTCCCTATGGCTGCACCACTGATAAGCATCAACTGTACAGTGTTTTAATGGGGAAGTTGAGCCAGTGCATCTTCAAGTGGGATGAGACTGATCTCAACTTACTGAAGACTGCTAAGCGAGCCGAGATGATTCAGCAGTGCATCCAAAATCCCTCAGAGGATGATGTCATAAGACGCTTGTCTACAGCTGAGCTTGCACTCCACTGCAAGCGAGTGACCCGCGGCACTGCTGAAACAACTAGGCTCATATCCAGCCTGTTAGAATCCCTAGATGGCCCCAGAGGTTTTGATACCCAGGGAGTGCCTTTGTTTGACAGTGAGAAGATCCAGCAGATCTGGAAGATACAGAGTCAGCATGTATCTTGCATCCAGGATCCCCCTGGTCTTAGACTCTACACACAGGTGAACACTTTGAAGAAAGGCGGCATTGAACTTCCTGTTTACAGATGTGCAAGAGGCTCCACCTCTCTGGAAAGCTTTCATCTCCATATGAACAGGTTTATTCCAGGTAAGAACAGATTCAACACAATACTTTTCATTAATATGAACATTTTTTTTTATTCAATGTTATAAAGATCAAACACCTATAATTGTCATTGAAATTTATTTAATTATTCAAATATTTTTATAGGAACCCTGGCAAAGGACATCAATTTCCAGGTATTCCTATTGGATGGTCTGTTCAGATGGAATTCTGACCGGAAGAGTTCAGCAGTAGTTGATGTCAAAGAAGACGCCCCAATGACATACAGTGGACCGCTCAAGAACTCTGTTAACAAGTTGGCAAATGAGGTCTTGGGCAGAGGAATCTTTGACGACTACAAGCCACCTGGAAAATACACGGGTAGGTGAGCTATAGGTATTTTTTAGACAAGAAATCTTACATTTCATTTTATACAATTTTCAACTGAATCTTTCTACCCTCACCAGGAGAGCTGATAGGAATAGAGTACCTCTACTCCCAAACAGGAGAAGGTGTGACTGACTACAGAGAGGCCGTCCGGATACTCGCTGATGATGCCGATGTGGAGGAGGAAAACCCAGAGCATTCTGAAGCAGATGAAGGATTCCATGAACAACAGGAGGAGATGTTGGATCCCACACTGCCTGTAGAGTTAAGTGTGGATCCTGTAGAGTTAGGTATGGATCCTGTCACACCAACTTGTACATCTACTTCTGCTTCTCCTGCCCTCCTTAACATCCCGTCAGTAGCTGAGTATAGACAGATGATGGCCCAGTCAGATCCAGGTAATAGGAGCTTTAAATTGAAATAAGAATGAGAAACAATTTATGCAGTAATTCATAATTTTGAAAAAAAAAGTTTACATGACTGGCTGCAACATTACAGTACCTAATGTCTTTTTCTTTTCAGTTGAGGTACCTACTCATCACTATGAGGCTGAGACAGATAAAAGCAAAGATGCAGACTCTGGTGATGTAAGTGATTGCAGATTAAAAGATATTAGTGACATGAATGACAGCAAAAAATTGAATGATAGTAAAAGTGAAATGTACTTATAACTTAAATATATTTACATGTGTGCTTTTTTTTATAACTTTTATATTATAATCACTCTTGAGATTACTTTTAACAGTTTTATTAATTTTCATAGATTTTTATCTATCCACTCTTTAGAATACTTCTAACATTTCTTTAAAAAAAATTATTTAAAGGACACAGTTGGTCCAGACAATGTACCTGGATATTCAAGAGTGCTGGCTTTAGCAGACTTTCTGGTAACCTTCAAGGATAAGGCAGCCATGACTTCAGCTGAAGTCCAGAAGCTGAAAGATCTGTGGTCAGCACTCTCAGAGTATGACAG
Organism: Magallana gigas; assembly: GCF_963853765.1. NCBI lineage: Eukaryota > Metazoa > Mollusca > Bivalvia > Ostreida > Ostreidae > Magallana > Magallana gigas. Next base: position 53,528,478 of record NC_088855.1, on the reverse strand, counting down.
GAAGAGGACTGTGTTCCCTCAGCGATTCTCCACTGCACCTCTCGGACGTTTCTGTAGCAAAAGAAAGAAAGTTGCACCAGGAGTTGAAAGTATTGAGAAGTAAGTAATTGCGCTTTTGGAAGTATGGGTAATTTTGTAAAGAATAGGCAGTAACAATATTATGAAACCTGAAAAATCAAAACACTTGATGCTATGTTAAGTTGTACACTAAGTTTTACTGTGTTTTTTTATTAGGGTTATTCTTGGTCCAAACCAAGGTCCAGCACAGTGGCCTAACTGCAATCGATACACAGAGGCCACTGTTGAAAAACTTCTGCAGATCTATCCAAGTGATAGAAGGAGGAAGGGGGAGGCGGTTCTCACAAAATGGTCACTCATCCTGGATGCATATCATACCATCAGGAAGACCATTTTGAACAACCATAGAGCCATGTCAGTTACAGACATCCAACTTCCTCTTTTAAACAGGAAGACTCTCCAACAGTGGTGAGTCGATTAATACATATAAAATTTACATTTGCAAAAATGCTTCCTAAATTTGTTGATTTCATCACTATGATTACAGTACGAGCTTATCCCTTGATGTTTGCAATGTTGTAAACATTAAAAACACGGTTATTTTAATATTTCTGATGATTTGTCTTTTTCAAACACAAATATAAGTTTGATCATGTGACCAACCAGGTTCATATACTGATGAAATTCTAAACTTTTCTGTTTATTTCATGTACATTTAAATAGGTATCTAAATTGCAGATAGTTTCTTTTTTATTAATAATACTAGAATTCAATTCTAATTTTTCAGGTTCAATGAGAAGAGTAAGGCTGAGGAGAAGAAAATCTTAATGCAGGGTCTTGCACTTCCTACACCAAAAATGACAGTAGCCAAGGCACCAGAAGCCTTGCCCAAGCCAACATCTTTGCCAGCAGGAAGCACAGACCCCTTCTCTTTTCATGATCCACCCTCTACAATTGGTATGGCCAAACTCAAGAGCAGACCAAAGAAGACTCCAAAAGCACCAATACCAGCTGTGGCACCTGTTCTTCCTTGTCCGACACCTTCTTGCGATCCTGTCATGAGCTTCCAATTGGTCACAACTACAGAAGGCACTGCTTTGTTGATTCCAAATATTCCACACTCTACAAAGCAGTACCAGAAACGAAAACAAGAGCTTGAGGAGCAAGGGCGACCAAAAAGGAAGTATGTCAGGACCTCCACGGTAATCAGGTGTAGCAAGTGTGGTGAGGATATGAAGCCGCCAGACCATTCACAGTATATGGGCTATCGGTATTGTGCTCGCAAAGACAACATACCATTTCAAGAGTGGAGGGATAATCTGCAGAAGGCTGGAGTAGCCAGGAAAAAGAAGACCCAGCAGTAAGTATGATTTTATTCTTGTAAGCCTTAGAGATCTCTAATTATATACATGTATTGTATAGTGTTTTAGACCCATCTGTTCTTCAGTCCATCCATTACTCCCTTGTTCTTTTTTTTCACTCTACACAGCTGTAGAATTTGTGAAAATGTGCAGATACATTAAGAACATAATGTAAAGATATGCATATTACTGTCAATTTCTGCCTCCATTATTTTTCTGGGAATAATGGATTTGTGAATATTAAGTAAAGTTAAGATCTGATAGGTTTTTTTTACATTTATGCCCTTTTATTACTATTTGTGCAAATTGAAATTTACTTTTAAAAACTAGTAATTGGAGAGTGTGGGGTATCTGTGATTATTCACTTTTACATTTTGAAGGTTTTGACTTAAAATAATTCATTTGAATGCAGCTGTATTTATGACTTGTATATGTTTGTGACTGTTGGCCAAAAATGAGTTTCTGCTTCATTTTGACTTATTTTCAAACTTCATTTTTTTCTATAGTTATAGATATATGTCATTTTGGTGTTAGGACCATTATGACATCATAATTGATTTGATTATTTTTTTTTCTCTCAATATTTTAAGGCTTTAAAGGGAAAAATGTACAAAATGAAACTGTTTGATATTTAAAGCATCATTTTAAATAATTATATCTTGAATTTAATAAACTCTTGATTTTTTTTCAACCATACCTCTGTATTCTATGTAATTTTTACATTGGCTGTACCATAAATATGCATTTTACTCAAATTTTGAATTTGATGGATTTTTTCACAGTATTTAAAAATTATTTATAATGGAAGATAGATATTTAAAACAATATCTTGAGGAACTTAAAGTTAGAAACTCATTTTTGGCCAATTATTGAACACTAAAAAAATTTTAATGCTGCCTAATGTATGCATTGTATTCATGGGTGCATTAGAAGGTTCCAAGCCCTTGAAAAAGCAGAGGAGAAATTTTTTAAGTGCTGATAATTTTTTTATCATTATTACACATTGTTAATGATACTATCTTTGAGAATTAAGAAATACCACAGTTTGCATGAAGCTTTTGTAGTTCAATGGAAGAACACTTTCTCTTAGCAGAAAGAGGTCCAAGTTCAAATCTTGGCAGAAGCTGCATCTAGGTATTTCATAGAATTAAAAATAAAGTCAATTTAGATAAAGGATATGTTTTAAAGTATGATAATGAAATCACATTATGATTATTGTCAAAAGCACTCAGGATTTTTTTCTCTTTCCTCTTTTTTCTTTTTTCTTCCCTTTTTCTTTCCTCCCTTTTTTCTTCCTTTTTTCCTTCCTTTTCTCCCCTTTTCTCCTCCTTTTTCTTTCCCCTTTTCTCTTTCCTTCCCCTTTTTTCTCTTTTTCCCTTTTTCTCTTTTTTCCTTTTTTTTCTTTTCTCCTTTTTCTTTTTTTCTTTCTTTTCTCTTCCTCTTTCTTCCCTTTTTTCTTTCCTCCCTTTTTTCTTCTTTTTCCCCCCTTTTCTCCTTTTTCTTTCCCCTTTTCTCTCTCCTTCCTTTTTTCTCTTTTTCCCTTCTTTTTCTCTTTTTTTTCTTTTTCTCCTTTTTCTCTTCCTTTTTTCTTTTCCTCTTTCTTCCCCTTTTCTTTCCTCCCTTTTTTCTTTCTTTTTTCCTTCCTTTTCTCCTCCTTTTTCTTCCCCCTTTTTTCTTTCTTTCCCCTTTTTTCTTTTTTTCCCTTCCTTTTTCTCTTTTTTCTTTTTTTCCTTTTCCTTTTTTCTTTCTTTTCTCCTTTTTCTCTTCTTCTTTCCTCCTTTTTTCCTCTTTTCTCTTCTTTTTTCTTTCCCCTTTTCTCTCTTTTTCCCCTTTTTCTTTCTTTTTTTTCTTTTTTCCTTCTTTTTCTTTTTTTTTTTTGGTTTGTTGCGCAGAGACTAATGGGTCATGGGCTTAGCGCAGTCGGTAGAGCATCAGACTTTTAATCTGAGGGTCTTGGGTTCGAGTCCCAACGTGGGCGAATATTTTTCGTATCATTACATATCATAGTACGATACAGCACAACGGTGCCCATTTGTCCAACTACAAATATGGTAATATAGTGATTCCAGCTGACCCACTATTTCTTTTTTAGAATTTATCATACAGTCCAAAATAATTCATTGAATAATACAGTTTATCAACAACAAAACGCAGCGTTTTACAAAAGAACTTCCGACCAAATGCACACTATCAAAAACTATAATATACATACACGTTGTTTTTAAAATAATTAAAATTGTGATATAATTGGGTTTGAATAAAATTTGCACGTCTTAATGGATCAATTTATCCGGCCAGGGGGTGGTGTCCGAGGAATAATATTATTGTATGCCGGGGGGGGGGGGGGGGGGGGTGGGGCGATGCCTTTGCTCGGTAATTACCCACTGAGAACACTATATATACATGTATGAAAAAGTAATAGGTTTGATTTTGATAAGATGGTCTAAATGTAGGCCTAAGATAGGCAAATCTAAGCTGAGATTCGCTTTAGGTAGGATATTTGGACTGAAGCGTTCACACGTGGGAAGCCGCACGTGATGACGTCAGTCCAAAAATCAAACCAAGACCGAATCTCAGTCGGGAATGGGAATGTCATTGCCTGTGAACATATTAAAAACCTACCTCACTTGATCTGTACATGTAAACCTACTTCAGTCCTGAGGGTCTTTATGGTGTGGTGATTCTTTTGCCTCAGTCTACATGCGCTCTCCGACAGCGAGGGTGACGGTAAAACGCTATCATGGTTACGGCAGCAGGTGTCCTACACATCTCTGTACCCTTGTTCCCGATGACGAGGGCGAATACAAACTTTATCAATTATTGTCAGTGCATGCACGTTCAGGTGACGGAAGAAAGAGTTATCAAACACTCAAGTCTAAAAATATAATCATCAAATCGCATCTGTATCTCAACGTCAAACGAACCCACAGAAAGACATACAAGCAAGTACTTACCAATGCCACAACCTTACCCTATCACTACGTCCCCGTCATATTAATTTCCTCTGGCTGGTCTCTTTTGGTTTGGTCTGGAGGAGACGACAGAAACTGACATTGTGCGGGGATCTGTGCAGTGTGTGACCCTGTAGCGGGCTGTCCGCGGGTTTACAGTGATGAAGAGCAAGGTGGCGTTATGTAATAAATTACTGAGCGGAAGGCTGTTCCATCTACATCTGCAAAACATCTTATAGATTTCTGCATTTTAAATATTTATTTTATGAATATCAAACATTGACAATTTCTATAAAAATATATTACTTTAATATTCCAGCCTTTCCTGTTTTGATTCACACCACAGTGCAGCGAAACATGGTCAACAACGACCTAGACAGAAAGGTATTAGTAATACAGAGCTTGTATATTTTAGCAATTTTGATCGGAAATTGAATAAATAGCATACCTAATTTAATCTACGATGAATCTCTTAGTAACGGTTCCACTGTATCTTGTGAATTTGTGAACAAGCAATTAATGATCGTTTCTGCACCCCCATCCACCCCCTCTCCTTACCAGTTAATCTATCCCGATCAAATGCAACTGCAAGTTTTCACACCAAATCAGGCCAGTGTGTATCCCGGTAAAATAAGCATTTTATTTCACTCTATAGTCTAACGAAGCTGTGCTTTGATAACCCTTTAATTGGTCGATTAAGGCCCCCATCATAAATCTCCCCATCACAAGTTTCTGATTCCCTCATTCTCAGCAGGCACTGCCCAGCCTGTCTCACAGTCTTATATATATGTGCGACGGCTTCCTCCTGTGGTTCGTGCACATGCTATATAAATCAAATTAAGCATTTTATAGAACTTTATTTTTTAGATTCAAAAAGATAATTATTAAGATTGTCTTTCCGTGTATTGTACATGCTGGTAAGAGCTCCGTTTTCCTAAGAATATTTTTTTCTGCAAGTAATTTACTTTTTATTTATGTTGTTACTTCTTTGTATATTAGTTTCTCAAGTAATGTATTGTTTCTTTAGCAATCTAACATGTCACGAACCTTGTCTACCTACACAGAATTGTGAGCTGTGTATCCCCCACCTATGTACCTTGTTCCCTGGGATGGTAAGGATACTCTCCAGGGCTGAGGCATACAAGTGTCTTTTTTACTAATTAACAATTTTTTACTGTAAATGAGTCCATGACTATAATTAGTCATGGACTCATTGACAATAAAAAATTGTTAATTAGTAAAAGACACAAGTCCACGAGGTGAATTCCAACCGCTGTCCAAAGGGTATTGGGGGCATATATGATTTAGGTATGTCACCATCTCGCATCCGTAACTTGAAGTAAAACGAACTTATAGGAAGATGAAGCAAGTACTTACCCAATGCTACAGTTTCTCCCCAAGTCACATTTAACTTTCTCCGTTCTCTTTCACAACAGATCGTGGGCATAGTCCCTGGTTTTAAACTGACATTGTGCGGGGATGTCTGTGCACGTGACACTGTAGCGAGCTGTCCGCGGGTTTACGGCGAGGAAGAACAAGGTGGCGTTAGGTAATTTGTTACTGGGCATGCGCAATTCTGCGTTTCTTTATCATATGTCTTGTGAATTTCTACAATTATAATTTTCCCGCCTTTGACTTTTTTGGCCCGAGTTGTTTTCCCCAACCTGAGTAATAATTACATGTACAATCTCCAAACTTTAATTGTTTAATGACGACCCCTTTCAAAATGGTTTACAGTAAATAAGAAACAAGACAGATAAAATTTTGCATTTATGCATTGGCCATTATCTGTATACAGCATTAGTTTCCAGAGACAGAAATTGTACATATCATTACATTTACACGTAATTAAGTTTGATCCTATTATAAACCTATAGTACGGCCACACTTCTACTGACTGACCCCCCCCCCCCCCCCCACCTCACAACAGCCACCTTACCGTGGCTGATAACTCCAAGTTTTGAAGTTTTCACACCCAGCGGTGTACCAGTCAGTCGTTCGTATCCCGGTGAGATAAACGTTATTTCATCACAAGTAATAGCTTTCCAAAAAGCTTGCCTGACTAAACAAAATTGTTCAATGGAAGCATGCATGTATCAATTCGGCTACCTTATTAGAAATGAATTTTAATCTTCGCTGCTGATCATAATTTTATAAACGGAACGTGCAAATTTAAGACGAAATGTCAGTCTTTTCTTCGATCTAGAACATGTACCTATATATCACTTGAAATTCATTTATTTTATTAATTCAATTTTTTTTAGGAATGTACACATATTATATAAGTGCATGTAAGCTTGAAAGCTGGAGAGTAAATAGTAGTTTTTTAAAATTGAATTTGTTATGTTAAGATGCAAAATCAACTGAAGGGCATTTTTAAAAATTTCCAACCATATGAAATATGAAAGGGTATACAAACACGTATTGTTTTTGAATGTGTGTGGACAGCTACATCACAATCATCTTGAAAAGCAATTAAAAAAGGTTGAATTCTCTAATTCATGAAAAAAAAACCTAATTGTAACTTCAATTCAATTAGAATTCCTTATTTGCAGTTTCATTTATTGCATGATCTTACAAAAGTGGAGGGGGAAGGGGGCAAATCATTAATTTTTCCATTTATCATCATATAAAGTTAAGAAAAGTGCCAGCTGCCAAAAAAGTGGGGTGGGGGAAGCAGCCCCCCTCAACCCAACCCCCGATGCTACGTGCCTGTGATGTAAACACATGGTGTGCTCTGGGGTATTGACATGATCCCAACGGACTCGTCAACTAATCGGTGCGCAAAAACTATGAATGAGACATTATGGCGCGAAATCCTGCTATTACCGTTCACGCAACGAATGAACTCATCCATTGGGAGATATCCATGGGGAGGAGGTCAGATGATTTTCTTGACATTGGTTTTGTAACAGCTACATACATGTATATTATACTTTGGATCGGATGTTTTGGAAGAAATCTAACGAATTAAGAAACACGTTTGATTAGTAACTGTTAAATGTAGTAATGTACATTTAGTAGGACACGCGAGTTATGATCCCTTGTCAAGATTAATGAAATCGTCCAACTGAACGAAAATCGGGTCACACCCCGCTTCGGCGATTTAGTTCCTCTAGTAAACATTCCAGTTGTATAAATATATATTTGTTTTAATCCAAACTGATGACTCTCTTGTAATAATGATAATCCAACACCAATTATTACTTACATTGTACCGTAATAGACAATTTGTTACAACTTGTTGCGATGACCCCCTCCCCCTTTTTCACCGTTTAAATATAGTGGAATGCTGATCTATTTTTAAACCAGGATTACACACGTGCACCGCATGGTGAACATCCCTTTTACTTGAAAACTCTTGCTCGCTGTTGTTTACATGCCATATAAAATTTACATTAATTGTGAATGTAAATGCTGACATCTTAAACATGCATCGGTTAATCTTTTTTGTGAAATATCATGATATTGCTTGTCCCATTGTCTGCACTGTTTCGGAGAATGCAACTTTTAAACCTTAGATATGCCTGACGTCATGACGTCAGGCAACAGTGCTAACTGATTGACAATGTTTCCACCACCAGTGGCCGGATAGTTCCCCCAGCAGGAACTGCCCTGTCAATAAAGTGTTTATTCATACTAATTAACTTTACATGCGAATCCTATCTGTTGTTATCTACAAGTCAGAAAAATTAATGCTCGTTTTAAGTTGGTTTACATTTCATGGATTTTTACAATTCATTGTTAATAAAGGGCGCACGATCAGTATTTGTTGAATATTTTGTATAATGACACGTAATTCATCAGGGACGTATATACTAACTAATGAATCAAGACAAAACCAATGGTCCTAGCTCTTAATTTTAAGACTACACTTAATTTAGGAGTGAAGTTAAGTAACTTTCGGCTACTGATGACGAGCAGCGATGCATTAACTAGAAGAGCCGGAGACACATATGGTTATGCAGGCACGTAGCATCGGAGGGGGGGGGGGGGGGGGGGGCTGACTCCCCCAATTTTTTGCGCAGCAAAGATTTGTCTGAAATTTACATACAAAAAATTGAATTAACATGGAGTTGTCCCCGTTGTCCCCCCCACACTCGTATGGGACAAAGTAAAATATTGAATTGAAGATAAGGAAATAAACAGTGAAATCGAACATTGAAGTTAAAGGTACACTACAACTGTTATGCCTGTTATGCACGTTTGCTGTGGGTCTGGGGAGATAAATATCTTGAAGGTAAAGTCTGTTCTAAGATTATCCGACATTCTAATTAAAATCGGACCTTTTAAAAAATAAACTGAGATAGCTATCAGCTTACTGCAAGAGTATATAAAGTCTAATTATGCAATTATGCCATTTTATCGCAATTTTTGTAACCCCCTCTCCCTCCCCCGGTCTCATCTGGGAGACGATAGCTGGTTTTGTTTTGAATTTGATTAATGCTGTCGAATTTCATTATACATGTATTCTTTTATGTATATATAAAGAGCTATTGGTGTTAAGACGTAAACTTCTCGATGATAACTACCTTACAGCGCCAAATATTAACAAGTTCTATGAGCTAATGTCTTGTACTAATGGTACAACTCTGAAAAAATTATGCTACTTTATTATGAAAATATACAGTCTGATAAAAGTATGTTCTCCATAATTATACTTTTTTCCTTTTCTCATTGTATAAATTGTATGCTCATTTACTATTTATTTACTACCTATCTATCCATTTCAAAATGTACCGCTGACTTTTGTACTGTATATACTGTTTGATCTCGACCATTTCATGGTTTGAGTGAATAAACTGAATTGAATTGAAATTAATATTTTTCAAGCCTGTTCGTTTTATTGACTAATCATTTATTTTTAAAATTTTAGTTTTTAAATCCTGGATCCGCGCGTGCTTTAAGGTCAGAGGTAACTATTTCAATCTGATTAAAATCAGTTCCTCCATGCTCCCGTTTTAATGATATGTCGCTACGATCAGATCCTCAATGCTTCCGTTTTAATGATGTGTCGCTACGATCAGATCCTTAATGATATGTCGCTACGATCAGATCCTCCATGCTCCCGTTTTAATGATATGTCGCTACGATCAGATCCTCAATGCTCCCGTTTTAATGATGTGTCGCTACGATCAGATCCTCCATGCTCCCGTTTTAATGATATGTCGCTACGATCAGATCCTCAATGCTTCCGATTTAATGATGTGTCGCTACGATCAGAGCCTTAATGATATGTCGCTACGATCAGATCCTCGATGCTCCCGTTTTTATGATAAATTGCTACGATCAGATCCTCGATGCTCCCGTTTTAATGATGTGTCGCTACGATCAGATCCTCAATGCTCCCGTTTTAATGATATGTCGCTACGATCAGATCCTCAATGCTTACGTTTTAATGATGTGTCGCTACGATCAGATCCTTTATGCTCCCGTTTTAATGATATGTCGCTGCGATCAGATCCTCAATGCTCCCGTTTTAATGATGTGTCACTATGATCAGATCCTTTATGCTCCCGTATTTATGATATATTGCTACGATCAGATCCTCGATGCTCCCGTTTTAATGATGTGTCGCTACGATCAGATTCTCAATGCTCCCGTTTTAATGATGTGTCGCTACGATCAGATCCTCAATGCTCCCGTTTTAATGATGTGTCACTATGATCAGATCCTTTATGCTCCCGTTTTTATGATATATTGCTACGATCAGATCCTCGATGCTCCTGTTTAATGATGTGTCGCTACGATCAGATTCTCAATGCTCCCGTTTTAATGATGTGTCGCTACGATCAGATCCTCAATGCTCCCGTTTTAATGATGTGTCGCTACGATCAGATCCTCAATGCTCCCGTTTTAATGATATGTCGCTACGATCAGATCCTCAATGCTCCCGTTTTAATGATATGTCACTACGATCAGATCCTTTATACTCCCGTTTTAATGATGTGTCGCTTAATCAGATCCTTGATGATGTGTCGCTACGAGTGACATATCATTTAAACCGTTATTTGGAGCATCGAGGATCTAATATTAATAAGATTCCTCAGCATTGCCTGATAACTCTAAATTACCAGTTTATTTTATTTGTACCATAAATCTGTTTTACATTGACAAATCTAGTAAGTCTTCTAAAGTTATTAATTTTTTGAACAAAATATACAGCTTAGTGGGTTCAAGGAGATCAGTAGTTTGTGACTTTTTAAGGTGAAGAGGTTTGATCTACCTAACCATTAGAAACATTTTTTTTTAATTTAATCTCTGCGTGTATATTTATTACATTTTTCAGCAAGGGCAAACCTGTAATAATTTTACAAAATGTATGGATACCATCAATAAAATTCCTTTTTATTTGATTTAATTTATAAAGTTTGAAGGACAAATGACATTTTTTTAATAAAAAAATATTTTGGGGCTGAGGATCAAAGAAATTTAAGTACATATACATGTGTATCTTCTTTCCCTCCCAATTTTCATTGGAGAAAAACATATCCTACAGAAAACCACAACAGTCATAGCATTCATATAAAAGTTTATTCACAAGATCTTTTCAATAATAAAAGTTCCACAAAATAGAATTTCCTGAGGGTCCACACAGGGGAATAAAGAGAACGGACTTCACCCTTAGATCTCATAAAGGATATCAAACGCACCTGTACACAGCTATGCATAGATATACATAGCGATATACAGCTGTACAAGATTGTACACAGCCTGACCATCTCTTGTTCTATCCAGGAATGCCAAAATTTGACTCGGGTTGTAGCATGTAAATGACCAAACAATGATACTGAAGATAAAATGTCAGATGTCTTGTAAACCAACCTTAAAACTTGACGTAGATATAAAAACAATACAGAAAATATTAGTGGACTATGGAGGGGGTGTATTTGATATTGCGAGTAGTATTTGATAGGTGGGGTTATGATACGAGAGGAGTATTACAGCTTACAGGCTGGGTTTATTTACATGGACTACAACTGCTTAGAACACACTCTGTCATTGACAGCAACCTATATCTCTCAGTCTCCAAGGAAACAAACAAACTACATTTCTGTTGCCCCGTCTGAATCTCTTCCATTACATTGTAATGCCGATAACCACATCACATTTATGTCAACATTGATAAAGGTGTTATGGTAAATCTACACTATACAAAGAATTTGGTTTGTTTTCTAATGTCCACAGTCCTTTCTTTCTAATTATTGCTGTCTCATTTTCATATATATGCAAATGTAAGCATTTCTTATCAGATAAAATGGACTAAAAACCACATTGATGGGATTTCATAAGACCATTCAATACTGTGGGAGACAAAATTTGAATAATTTTCAATCAGTTCTTCTTTGTTTTTTTTTTTTACATTTCCAGTATCAAGTGTTAAGTAAAAATATATGTAAGGTAATAAAATAAATCTGTGTTAAAATGTCTACAGCACTACACTAGTTCATTCTACAACTGAAGTCTTACAAAACTTTATAAAATACAAATGTATATCTAAATTTCTTTCATACAAAATGTCACCATTTAAAATTGAATTGCTGTCACTTAAAATTGCATCCAGTGATTGATCAATGACTATTGAAGCTGCCATCTGCTTGGCCGAGATCTAAGTCACTGCCTCACTTCCCTCCTGATTTGCTGGCGGGAGCGGCCCACAGTCCTTGAACATATTTCTGAAGAGATGATACAGTTTTTGTGACCCAAGTCCAGGCCTGCTCCAAGCTGTAATTAATCAGTTAAGATTTAGCAATTTTACAAACAACAAAATGCATGTGATTGTCATTATACCCTCCAATCTTTTGAAAGTATTAAAGGCACAATTTTATATATAATACCTAACAATTAACAAGCTTTTATTTCTTCTTTGAAATGAGCCATAAGACAATAAAGCAAATATCAAGTTTACATTGACACAGGCAAGTAACACAGCATAAAATGTAAAAGTTTACTTGATGTAAGGCTCCAACACAAAGCTGAGTGTGATGAGAGCAATGCAGGTGAAGATGATGATGGTGGGGTAGTCAGATGTGGTCAGCTGTCTATACAACGCCTTCACTGGGTTCTTCATCTTGCTCTTCACTGGTGCAGCAGTTCCGCTTGACCTGGTAACAGTTTCCTTGGTTTCTGTGACAAACTTTTTTATTTGGTTCTCATCATCAGAAAATTCCTCCACTTTTTTCTGAAAGCAGTAGAGTAATCCTTTATTAACTAAACGATTACATTCCATTGATACAAGGTGTAGAAAGGACCCTTGAATTGTATTAACAGCTGGTGACCCTGGATGGATCACCTACTATCAGTGACCAAGTGACACTTACAGTGAGGGTCTCCACTGTGGTTTGTTGACGACCCCTGGACCTGGATCTACTGGACCGACGAACCGCCGTCTCCTGTTTGACAGGGGTCGCTTTCTTGCGACTTGGGGATTTTCTGCCCTTGGATGCTGACCTTCCACGTGACCTTGACCTCGATCTGGACGTCGACTTTCTCCCTCGTTTTTTAGGAGTCTGAATAAATGAGAGAAAAAAAAAAAATTCTAGGTATTCATTTGCATTGTTAATAAGAGGTTCACTATATAAATCAGCTAAACTCATATATTTATTAATAAAATGACAAAAAAAATTAAAACAAAATGCGTACAGCATTTGCATTTTCATTCTCATTGAAAGCTTTTATCTTTGCTGCACAGTCCTTCAAGTTTTTCCCTGGCTCCCATGAATCATTTTCTGCCCCGTAACCTTGCCATCTGACCAGGTACTCTATCACACCTTTCCGTTTCCTCTGTTGAAGGATTTTGTCAACCTGCAAAGACAAAATATCTTATCAAACTACTCCAACACTGTATCCTCAGTATGACTCAATCTCCAATCAACTCTGAAAGTAATTTTGCATGTAATATACTAATATTTGAATGACTACTTCACTGTAACCATGATTATGGTCCTTATCTGTACTGGCTCTATACTATTAATTGCTGAAAAGGGATTATACTGGTAGGTGAAGTCTTTCCTCACCTCATCCTTTTCTATTAATAAAGTGTAATTTGCATGCAAAGTTAAAGGTTAACTTTCTTAGGCCATCAAAAATTAATTCCTTGGTTCTTAGGCCTGCACGCGTCTGATTTCACATTACGCATTGCCCATTTTGATCATTAATTGAATGAAATAAAATTTCAATAGTTCGCTTGCTTATTCCCGATTTAGGTCCGCATTTTAGATACTCAAGTCAGTAAAATGCTTGACTTAATACAGAACATAATTGAAAACATTGCCATCATACAGATTTAATCACAGCAATTGCAAATGGCCGCCGAATCTAGTTATGAGACGCTGTGGTTAGCTGTGATCACGACAGCAATGATTTTAGTTTTGGTATATGTCATTTAACCTGAAATGCATATAGGAGGAGAGTTCCTGCAGCTTGTACTATACTAAATATCCCATTATACTTAAAAACATGGCTTTCTCAAGTCTTGTAGTTGTGGTGTTTCTGGAAGAACATGATGACTTATTCATTTCATTTAGTTTGAGCTAATAAATTCGATACATTCATTGCAAGGTAACTTTTTATTTGCTTTTTATTGCTTATTTACATTGCTTTTTCTGGATTTGAATAAGAATTGCACACATTGTTAAAATAAAAAGATCCTTTTTTTATGAAATAAAAAGAAAAAATTATCCCAGCCCGACTGAATCTGTTTTTGAAAATGTTGGCCTGAGAACAAAAAGACTAAATTTTTACAGCCTTACTTGCTAGACTTTTTCAACATCTACTCAGATTAACCTTAATAGATTAGACACACAAATAAATTCTGGTACAGACCCCAAAAAAGACACAGCTGACTATTGCATGACTATGGGATAAATAAATTTGGTGCACAAGTCACAAATTTTGCAGAATCAATTGACACAAAACCAGTCGTCGAAAACCGTCCGCCCTGTCTACAAGGCCAGTAAATTGGATTGGAACATTTATTAATAAACAAACTCCATTAAGAGAAACGTTGCTACTTGTAAGAGGTCTCCTAGATAGAATGTTCTATCGTTAAAATGACAGATGTCCTACGGACCTGGTTTAACGATAGAATTCCTCCCATATACTCGCTTCGTAGCAAATAGAGAATTATATCGCGCAGTATCTCGCCTAAATTTCCATATGATTGGTCTCAAATACCTACAATGTTGCTCTTTTATAAACCCATATTACCACATTAACTGTTTTTGCAACGAAATCACTGCCACTTTTAACATAACGTTTGAAAATTCGCTGTTTATGGTTGCCATGTTAATGATAAAATCCGAGACCTTCCTAGTGCGATTTCCGACAAAATGGCAGGCAAATTCAAACGTGTATTTTAACAAAATGCCTTGGTAAGGCTCATTAAATGGATATTTTGTGAACTAAACTGCATATGCATGTTCAAAAATATTTGTAATGTTTAAAAGTGTGTTATTTCCCTGCAGATTATTTCATCAGAATTTAAAAACGATGCGAAGCTGATCCGCTTTGCGGCTGCTACATTGCAAGTATATGGGACAAATTCTTACTGTGACCTGAGCGTAGCCTTGTCACGGTAAGATTTTTTCTTTCTATCCAACATCACACAAGTTGTGGTATGACGTCAAACAAAAGGTGCACTTAAAAAAAAAATTATTGTATAAAGTCTGTCCCAAGATATTTATGCAGCACATTTGGACGATTTTTAATAAAAATACACTTACCTGTGAAAGAAGTGCAATTGAAATAGTTGAAAGGGATATTTTCCAAGATAATTTAATTGACACATTATCATCTTTCACTCGGAAAAATTCACAGGAACGAAAACAGATTTCTTACGGAGATTTATAATGGGGAATGTTTACATCTTTTCTCCATTCGGAATACACTCGGAATACATCGCGCAATATTTCAACGTTATCATCCGGGCTTGCTGCAATACAAAATCTCCGTAGACATCACATTTTTTAGCATTGTATTGAAACCTGATAAGCTAACAGGGGCGTTTTGACTGAGAAATCTTGGAAATTTTTCATACTTTTGAATGAACATCGTTTGAATCCTGAGGTATTTATAAATATCAAGCAATTAAGCCAAATGTGAATCCAAAATATCTTGGGACAGAGTATAGTATGAAACAACATTTCTCTGTATGTCACAGTTTACATATTATCTACAGGTATTGCTAATACACAGCAATGTTTGATTTTAATCTTCATCGGTGAGTAAGTAAATATAAACACCAAAATCGAAAGCGAAACAGACACACAGTAACAATCACAGTGTTGTCTTCGACATGACGCTATCTAGTATGCCAATACACAAAGACCATTTTCGTGATCGTATACAATTTTTAAAAAAGACCTTGCAGTGAATAACTTAACTGAAAAATGCTAATAGTGATTATACATCAATAAACCGAAATTTTACAAATTATGTACCTCGTATTCACTTCCAGACTCACTATCCGTAGCCATTTTTCAAATTTACTACCCAGAATGCTTTGCAGATAGTGTCGTAAAATATAAATGCTGAATTTTTATCTAAATGCATAAAATGTATAATATTTTTTATTTTTTATCTGTTTTCTAAAAAAATGTGTTGTGTAAAAAAATATGATATAAATATGTCGTAAAATTAGGGTTCACATTAAATCATCTTCCGTTTTTATCCGCTTAGAAATATTTAGATTAAATGTAAAATTGCTCCAAAGTAGTCTTTCACATCCGTTAACCTTGCCGAGAAAGGTTTCTACGAAGGCTCGGCAGACAATGTCGTTTGCGAACACAGTTCGAGCCCCTTTAGGGACTGCAGTTTCAAGATTGTCACACACAGTTACCAAAAGCAACACCAAGCCGATCGCCAACTTAGGTAGAAAGTTAGCAATTCCCGTGATTCGGAATAGTTCGCCTGAACTGCAGTCCTTCAAAGCCAGGATTGGAGCCGTCAGTTGTTTAGGTACCGGTGATTTGCTGTTCAGATTATAGACGATCATTTAATGCTACAAATCATGACATTTTATTTAAATATTTATACTATCCAATGAAATAGTAACATAACTGCTGCGAATAACAGTGCAATGTACTGTGTACATTTACTACAGCCCTGTATACCAAGTCTAACAGGGGTTGTGTGGATTTTCATATGAGTTCTGTGGTTTCTAAAGCAACATTGTTTTGAGCATTTCTGGTCTGGTATTACCGAAGATACACTAGAATTTTTTTTTACTTTACAGTTCATTTTTGTAGAAAGGACATTAAGAAGTCATTCATATGTCATTCATATCATGGTTATATAACTTGTTTTATAATATATGGATTATTTAACCATCATATATTTGTAGCTTCAGCTGATAATGGGTCTTTTAACCTTAAAAAAAACAACAAGGTTTCCCATTAATAATCTCTGTATTTTAAAGGAATTTGCTTTCATTCATTTCATTTCTCCTTGTAAAAATTGATAAAGTATCAAGGAAAAAATCTTTGAGTTTTTCCTTGTATCAATTTCAATTGTACATCTTTGACAAGGTATGTGTTATTTTGTTAAAATTATTCAAAAAGGTAAAATTAGGTAACAAGTATTTTTGATAGCTTAAAGATTGTGAGATTAGTCTTGGACTGCGTCACGTGACTCCCTGTCTTATGTGACCTTTTCTTTTAGTTCGTTGGATGGCCACATAAGACAGTCTAGACTGTACTTAACAGTTGGGACTAATCTATCGAAAGTTAACCAAACTGTTTTAGAAATTGATTGCTCAAAAGATTCAAAACTCCTTCGAAATCAATCTTAAAAAACGTAGTTTTACTGACAAGGCTTACACACCACATGTTTGTTGTGGGACCAAGGCCAGTTAGGGTCAGAAAAGTTAACAACATTGTGGGAAACATTTTTTTATATCAATGTGCATCAGATTTTGTGTTTTGTTAAAAAACTTTTTCTTTGGTTTATATCTTGGTCCTCTGACTTCCCGGTACTAATTTAGTACTTTACTAAATGAGCAGAGGGTTATGATATTTATATATTTAACCATAATATATTGCTATGATGTCAATTGATTTTCAAGTTAAACGAAAGTTTACTTTAAACAGAGGTAAGAATTTGACAATTTCTTGGGAAATTAGAATTTGTGACAGTGATGACTTAAAAATAGTAATAAAAAAATTATGATGTATTCTAAAGTGTGAAGACGAGACTTATTCTAAGCATTTCTAAGAAAGCTTTGTGTATTTACCTAAAAACTTCACTCTCACCCCATATGGAAATCACTAATAAACTATACAAGGTCAACCACAAACTATGTAACAAGTATAAAACAAAAACTGCTTTTGGCATACAGTACTGGTAAATAAAACTATACTGGCCAAAGACCAATTTTAGCCATGTACGGTACCAGTTCTCGCCACCACATTATTTTATTATGAATTTTGTGACGTAACAATACACTGGCAAGAGTTAGTATTTGGTGAGAATTGGTCCTACACTGGTAGAAATTTAATGTTTTATTAAAGTATTAAATTGGGTAGAAAAACTGACATCATAATGCTCTAAGACTGCACCATAATACTTGAGGAGAGATACATTTTATACTGACTGTGTATGAATATACATGGTCTCTACAAGATTGCTGTTAAACAAATAAGCAGGAGATAAGATGTATCTGTACATTGTACATCTGAAGTTTTGTACTGTATTAACATTTATATTGTTGTATGAAAATGAATGAACTAAGTGAATATGCCTTGACATGTTCAAGCTTTTAAAATACCTTGTATATGTTCTAGAATACGAGAACTCTTGTTATATAAATCTTGTACAATTTTACTACTTAACTAGTATATTTTCTTTTTTTACAGCAAGAAGAAACTACCATACAGATATCCCCGAACCAGACTTCGAGGCGTACCGCAGTAATAGTTCGAAACAGGCTAATGTGTCACGGGATAAATTTGATGCTAAACGGAAGGTGTATTCGTACACCCTAGTTGGAGGTAATAAAATGATACTAAGACTCAGATATAGCAATTAGCAAACTCTGCTTTATGAATCTTGATAAGATTTCATCATATACTATTATTCAGATGATATATCTTAGTTATCTTAGCCCCACTCAGCTAGTGCACCATACTATGACAGTGAACAGTCTGTTCGTCTGTCTTTCTGTCTGCCATCCCTTTGGCCTTTGCTCAGTCCATCTGAGATCATTTGTCTGGAGCATATCTTCTACTCCCTCGGCCCAATCTGGCTCATATTTCATCAACAGATTGCCTTTGGGTAAAGGATGTTCAGTGACTTTCAATCAATTTTTTAGGTCTAAGGTTAAGGTCCTAACAGAATTACATGAAAAATCCTTGCCCAGATCATATAATCTCTCCTTTTGCTTCAATCTGGCTTATACTTCACCCACAGAGTGCCTTTGTGCATTGACCTTAAATGATGTCTTTGGATCAAAGGTCAAGGTCATGTTAGACCATGCAAAAAAAAAATTCAGACCAAATAAACTCTCCCCTTAGTCCTCTCTGGCTCATGCTTCATATAAACAGAGCTTTTGGGTAATGGGTGTGCAGTGACCTTGAATGAAGTTTCAAAGTCAAATGTTAAGGTCATAGCAGATCTCTTTAAAATATAGTTTTAGACCATGAATTATTTCCAATTGGCTTAATCTTGCCAAAATGAAATCTGATTAAAATAGCTGTTCTGATATGTCACTGCCTTATACATCTGAAATAACAAGCTGAGAGGTCATGTCCAAATGACTTGAGAATTAAAATTAACCTTTTTAAACCGATCAAAATTTGCATTTCATAAATCCTGAATACTGTCAGAAGAATTAACAATATAACAACAAAATGCTTGTGTCATTGAATGCACTTCAAGTCTTCTCAGATGAATTTTTAATGCCTACAGAAACAAAAAGCTACCATACTTACTAACATATGGCATAACTGTACATTTTCCTGGGAGTTGGGACTTTTCTAATTAAAGCGGCCAACTTGTTTGAATGCTAATATAGCTAAGTTTTTCCTGGCAGAGTTTCCCAGCCACAATTTGATTGGTTTATCAAAAGGTCGTTTGAATGTGACCTCCAAGCAGGTTATTTCAGATGTTCAAGAGCAGTAGCGTATGAGAACAGCTAATGGGGGTAACAAGCTTAAATTAAAGATCTATTCTAACTGGAAAATTTCTAAGTCATAGGTCAAGGTCAAAGCAATATCCTCTGAAATGCTTTTCATGCTATTGTCCATCGTTTAATCAGGTCCCTTTATATTGGTCACCATCTCAACAATGTCTAGTTACTTGATAGGATAGGTTTGGAACAAAAAGTTGATTAACAGATTTGGGACCTGCTCTCTTAATGTAAAAAAAATCTTCAATGTCTTATTTGTGTAGGAGCATCAGCTGCCACTGTGTACATGGGTAAAGAAATAGTGCAGGATCTGGTGGGGTACTTGGATATCAATGATGCTGCCCGAGCCTTGGCCATTACTGAAATCAAGCTGAATGATGTCCCTGTCGGCAAAAGTCTCCTCACCACCTGGAAGGGAATGCCACTGTTTGTCCGTCACCGAACGGAAGCCGAGATCAAAGCGGAACAAGCGGTTGACCTTTTGTCCCTCCGTGACCCCCAGCACGATTCTGACCGCTCGCTGACCCCTGAGTGGATGATCTTGGTTGGAGTGTGCACACATTTAGGTAGGTGTTTAGAGTGTTAATTGTCAACAGGTAAAATACTGGGTCAAGAGGAAGTCTCCTCAAAACCTTATGCTTTCATTTCTTTATTTCTCGTTTTTTGAATGATTTAAAATTCTTTATTGTGAACAATATTCTAATGGACAATAAATATTGCAATGTTTGAGATAAATATGATTGAAAATGTGTTGCAAAAAAAGTTTTAAGATCCTCCCACAATCAAAATCAGGATCTTTGATTTAGAAGTGTGAAGCATTGCCCACTAAGATAGGAAATTGGAAAACAAATCTGTGGCTTTGAATAGTTTTACAAGAGATTTACATAAGAAACCTTATAATCTCTGTTTATTTTATCAAGGGATGTAGACTGTAGAGGCACAAGTGAGACAACTCTTTCAGACTAATTCATTTAGTCCTCTCATTTCAGAAATTCTGTTTTTATTGATTTATTTTTTTTATGATTTGGACTCTCCAGGAAGTCAGCCACTAACAGAAAAGCTTATTTGCAATTATTATACCCCCGCTCCGAAGGAGAAGGGGGTACACTGTTTTACCCTTGTGTTTCTGTCTGTCCGTAACAAAATTTTCTGTCGCATTTTTCTCAGCAATTATTTATCGCAGATGAAGGAAATTTTAACACACTATTTGTTTAGGCATGCCATATTGTGGGATATACTTTTACACCAATCGGACGTCAACTTCCTGTTAAATGATGACTTTGTTTAATTTTAGCCAAAATTTTCAAACAAATTTTCGTCAAAGATTTCTCAGCAAATATTTATTGCAGATACTTGAAATTTAAACACACTATTTGTTTAGGCATGCCATATCTTGGGATATATTTTTGTACCAATCGGACGTCAACTTCCTGTTAAATGACGACTTTATTTATTTTTAGCCAAAATTTTCATACAAAATTTTGTTAAAGATCTCTCAGCAACTATTTTTCGCAGATGCTTGAAATTTTAACACAATATTTGTTCAGGCACGGCATATAGTGGGATATATTTTTGTACCAATTGGACATCAACTTCCTGTTAAATGACAACTTTGTTTACTTTTAGCTAAAATTTTCAAACAAATTTCCGTCAAAGATTTTTCAGTAACTATTTATTGCAGATGCTTAAAATTTTAACACACTATTTGTTTAGGCATGCAATATTGTGCGATTTATTTTCGTACCAATCGGATGCCAACTTTCTGTTAAATGTTGACTTTGCTTAATTTGCATATTCACATCAGAACGGGGGTATCACTAGTGAGCATTGACTCTCAGATATCTTGTTAATTCTTATGTACGGTAGATGTTTGTAATCACTATGTATAAATGATGACCCATTACACAGATCTGCAACTGTAAATATCCTGAATGTACAGCATACCATTTTTCATTCACACAAAGGGATCATTTTCTTTATTTTATTGGTTTAGATCACTTTGTAAATCCAAACTAAATTCGAGTGATTCAAGTTCCTTAAGGAAAACTAATACATGTATCTGAAAGTACTTACTAAAGAAGATATCTGATAAGAATTCTTCTCAATTAAATAGTGGATTCCACTCCAATTCTAATATTAAAAACTGTGTTGTCTATTGTTATAAAAGTACAATGCTTATGGTAGCCAGGCTTATGGACCGGCTGTTACATGTTGTGGTTTGTTCCTCCTTATTTTGGGTTATGAAACTTGGCTTTTATTCTGTATACATAAAAGTCTTCATGTATCTGTCGTCTCTGTTATCCCTTATAATGACTAATGTTGCTGTAACTCGGTTGATAACCATTTAAACTCAAGTACCATAAAATGAGTTTACAAAGATGTGCTCACTTCTAATCTCAGTCTTACTTTTTACGAATAGCATACAAAAAGTAGGTCAAAAGAGTTTGTCAAAGTTTTATGATTATAAAGAATGATTGATTTCAGTGCCTGTGTAGAGATTGTGTTGTGTGATTCCAGTGCCTGGATGATTGTGTTGTGTTACTTCAGTGCCTGGATGATTGTGTTGTGTGATTGTGTTGTGTTACTCCAGTGCCTGGATGATTGTGTTGTATGATGCCAGTGCCTGGATGATTGTGTTGTGTGATTCCAGTGCCTGGATGACTGTTTTGTGTTACTCCAGTGCCTGGATGATTGTGTTGTGTGATTCCAGTGCCTGGATGATTGTGTTGTCTTACTTCAGTGTCTGGATGATCATCTTGTCTGGTTCCAGTGCGTGGATGATTATCTTGTTTAATTTCAGGGCCCCAATGATTGTTTTGTGTTACTTCAGTGTCTGGATGATTGTTTTGTGTTTTTCTAGTGCCTGAATGATTTTTTTTGTTTGATTGCAGTCCCTGGATGATTGTGTTGTGTGACCTCAGTACTTTGTTTGACCTTTTTTGTCGGTCAGTAACTAACAGTGTTTTCCATACTTTCAGGCTGTATCCCCCTTCAGGACCAGGGAAGCTTTGCGGGAGGAATGTACTGCCCCTGTCATGGCTCCCACTACGACTCCTCAGGTCGCATCAGGAAGGGACCCGCCCCCCTTAATCTTACTGTCGCACCCCATAAAATTAAAGGAGAATACTTAATTGTGGGATAAAGAAGATTTAAGTAGAAGACAATATCTATACATGAGATGTGAACAGAAATGTGACAAAGTTTGAAAGTTCAATACTGTAGCCTTTTGGACACCACAAGGCTCAAATGTTTTCTCTTGTAACTCATTAAATTATGTTGATGAATTTTTGTTTATGTTTTTATACAAATCATATCGTAACTTTGTTGTACAAAAATATAAACTGTACCTAATTCGTGCCTTTTACTGATGAAAGGTACTGTGTATTTTTATTGTCATAAACTGGAGGTCAGGTAGATCATCGATTAGGTTAATATAAATTTCAAACTACCAATGATTTCCCCACGTTGTGACAGTCTTGTTCTTGCCATGCACTGCTCAATACATGTGCTTTGATGTCGTCAATAGGCATACTTGTGCATTTATATGCACGACAACCCACAGGAAGAATCTCAGCCGAGTTTACTTCAGGAATGTATCGTAAAGGGAAAATTCCAGCTCTTTTTTACCCTAATCTTATGGAGACTTCTTGGGATAGCTCTGATTTAGCTCTGATGTCTTAGCACATCATGCTGAGTACAAGTCTAGAATATTATTTTCCTCCGTGTCACACTGTGGAACACTGTATTGAGTACTGTAAAACTCAGTTATAGCAATAACCTAGAGACCAGCTGATTAACTTCACTATAAACCGCGGTCTGTTCTTTGTAATATTTGTATGACAAATTTCATTATAAGTATAGCAGATTTACAATATATAGCTTTTCTTTCACCATACTACAATATATAAGAGTTTATTGAGGAGTAAAAGAAATATTAGGCTTTGTTAAGAATTTTGTGAGGAACTCAACAAGACTTCACTGTATCTTTGATTGGCTGTATCTGATTTCTTTTATCAATATGCAATGAGCTAAACATACTCTGCCTAACTGGTAGTATTACATGCCAGTTAAATTTTTGTCTTTTTATTATTTACTAGTAATTGTAATTGCAGATAGTGTACAATTAACCTAAAACTAAATCAGTCTTAAGAAATAAAAATTTAACCTTGAACTGAAATAATCTGCAATATTTTAATGAAATGTAATCGACCTTAGATCCACTAAAGCAAGGATGGATGTCCAATAAGTAGTACAGTACTGAATTATTCAGTAAGATGCACTCAACAAGTGCTTGGTAACTGGAGACAAGATGTAGTTGATGTGCCCTGTTGTAAACATTTGATAAGTAATCTAGCATGTATGTATCCTTTTTATACTGGTATATAAATGCCGTTGAAGCGTTTGGTGACTGTTTTTAAAGTGTCTGACGTTAACAAGACTGTCAACAAGTGGGGAAAATGACCGCATTTTGTAATAAACTCTATTCCTATGTATTTGTACTGGTAATCGGCATATTTAGCTTCTAAAAACCCTGCTCATCATGACTGATGTCTATTTAGAATGGAAATAGCCATAGATGTTGCTCGTGTGTTCAAACCCTGTGTCATTTTTTGCAAATGAGAAAAAAAGAACCATGACCATGAACAGTATGATCAGTTTCACAAGGTATCTCACTCGCCACGTTTTTAAGTTCAATGCGCACATGATCACCTTCTTTAAAACTAGTATGGATATACTTATGAAATTAGCACAGAAAGATTATTATTTCATGATTACACAAGATTCATAAAAAACCGATCCTAAATACCTTAAGGACCAGGAATTCTCAGGTAGTGACTGCTATTTACACAGTATACTTCTCATTAAAAATCTAATTTTACAATATTTGCCTCTGTGCCTTGGAGATATGACATTATTGATGAGATGTATGTCCCAGCAGAGAAGATGGCTTCAATAATGACAGTCTTAATGAAAATCGGAGTGTAAGTTCACACAGAGACAATGTATATTAAGAAACGTACAAATGAGCGTCAACTAAAATTCATATGAATTCAATTGATGTGAAAGAATGATCCCCGTGATTGCTGCTAAAAAAAAAATTTCTGGGTCTGTTTAATTGATAGCCTATGAACATGTAAAAAATATAATACTTAATCCTGACATTTTAGAAAGAAATAAGATAAACCTAAGAGACGATTATCTTACGGAAAAAAAGAACTTAAATTTGAAGATACAGTTGCCAGAGGAAGGGTTTATGGGATTTTGTTTCGGTACATATACCTATCGTCAGGTGATCTAACTACCGGGGGGCAGGGAGTGATATGTTCGTCTGGACTTTAACACATAATCGGATTCATTTGCATGAATACAGGTAACTTCATGCATTCCTGAAAGGGAGGAAAAAATCAAAATAAAGAATTCTTTCTGTCAGGACAATATGAAGTCTTCATTGACAAGTAGAAAGAAAATCTTTATTGGTTAGGTTCAGAGATCGTGAGTTTCAACGAATTTGTATCTGTACTTCATATGGTTAAGACCCTTTCACAACTAGTGCACGAGCGGAAGCGACAAAATATTCGTGCGACCCCAAAAATATAGATTTGGATCGTAAACTGTTGCCGAAATAATCGCAAGTAAGAAATTTGCACGATCTTAATCGACCATTGTGCGATATGTATTTCGTCTATATGCGACTGTTGTACAAGAAATGCGAGTGTTGTAAGATAGAGCGATAGGAATGCGCGAGTGATCTGATGATTGGACGGTTGCACGTGAGCCAATGCAGTTGGACGTACGGCGCTCGTGCGATCATGCGTTCCATGGTACAAATGATCGTGCGAGTCAGAGGGGGTATATATACTGCCCGGTTCCGATGCTCATCAGTAGTCAAAGTCGACGGTCAATTGTGGTCTGAAATAGTTTCCTTGTTTACATGACAAAGAACTTTGAGCCCTGTATCTTGCTTATAACTCTACGAATGACTCTCAAATTTTATTTGATCATTAGAAATGCATTTCTGAAGCATTGTAAATAATAAAAACCTAAATATAGAATTTGACCAAAATCGTGACCATGCCCCTTTAAATGTGTATTACATGTAGATAGTTTAACTTCACTAGAAAGCAATCGATGGAAATGATAATATTAAAATATTAGCGTATGTACCTACCGATATCTGGAATTTCTGTACTTTGGCTATTGATTGTCTGTTTATTGTAGCAAAACTATATCTTTATATGGAGGTTTTTGCAGATTGACGAGATTTTATCTCATTACAAGAGGAGAATCGTAATACAGACACATAAAGGCCCTTTCGCAATTGGCGCATGAGCACTTTACAACACTTTGCTATCAGAAGTTTTTGGCTTTGCGCGACCTATCGCATACGTTGCATGAGCTCTCGCATTCGTTGCATGCCTTTTTGTGGTTGCATCGAGTCTCCTCAAAATACTGGACATGCACACTATTCAGACGCGACCGAATGCGATCTAAATTTCTGCAATGCAACGCACGAACATTACTACAAACGTTTTACAACGTTTTGTGTACTCGCAAGAGCGATGCACGACTTTTAAAGATCGTAAGATAAATTGCAGCTGTTTATTCGTCTGTTATGCCACCATGTTACTGTTGCTCAATGTGTCTCATGTAATCTTGCAACGTTTTACGATCATTGCAAGATTTGTCGGTTTCAGTTTCCATGCTTTGCCACTAGTACATACTGGATAAAGGGTTATTTTCGCCCGTGGCATTTTCGCTTCTACTTACGGTTTTGGCTCGTCTTGAATTCGCCCCAACGATGTTGTGGTAAAAGAGAGAAAATATAAGACATTGGAATTCGCCAGGTCTTAATATGTTAAAGCTGCTTGGTCCGATTTTATATCAAATTTTATGCACGCTTTTAAACGATGGCTATGCTTAGTATATGTATAATAATAGACATTGCAGTAGTTATACCCGTCAATTATGCCAAATTTCAATGAAGAAAAATACGTACAAAATTTGCTAACAAAACAAACGACGTTAAAAGGTACCGCGTTATTTCGCCTCATGTTAAATTTAACCCCTGACGGCGAGACGGGTATGGTTGTATTACCAATTTGACATCGCTTTAAATAAAGGTCGATTCGGAAATGATCAGACAAATTACAAATAAACATGTGTACCTTTCGTTCGCTAATATTTCCAAAGTCTGCTTTCTTTACAATCGATGCATAGCATGCGGGTTGAATAACCCCAATCATTCGGGGGACGAAACCAAGCGGTTTCCTTTTCTAAACATTCCCGTGATGCATTTTGGTTTGTTTTTTCGTTTGCCCAAAGAGAAATTATTTTTATTTACTTTGAATATTTCTAACTTTGAAAGGAGACTGATTCTGCTGGTGTAAATAGGAGAAAGTCCATAACTTTCAAGGATAGATGATTTGTATGAAAAAAAATTTGATACTGTAATTACAAAAAAATCGGACCAAGCAGCTTAACTGAAAGAGCGAAAAATAAAACGGGAGCGAATAGTTTCCTATACAGTATAAATTGTATAAGGATATCTGTCTCAGGCCACAATTGACCTTGTTTTTGGCTGATGCTTTTGTTATCTTCTTAGTTGATATCTTCTTTTCAACTATTTCTACTGAAGAGCGTCGGATACGGGCGGGACATGTGTATATACCCCCTCTGAGTCCCACGATGAAACGCATGATCGGACGAGCGCCGCACGTCCTATCGCATTGTCGCACGTTCAATTGTCCGGTCAGCTAGTCATTCGTGCGATTCTATCGCATAATCTTACAATACTCGCTTTCATTGTACAGCTGTCGCTTACAGACGCAAGATACTAGTAAATCGCAAGATTCAATGCGTTTACGTCGCACAACGGTCGCTCTGAATCGTGCGAGTTTCGTACGAGTAATTTTTCGTATGCGATTATTTTGGCAACAGTTTAAGCCCCTTTCACAATTGGCGCACGATCAGAGGCGACACAATATTTGTGCAACCGAAAAAAATTGAGCAACAGTCACATGGTCGCAAAACACACGGATATACAGCAGAGATTCATCTTAAAATTAAAATTCTTTAACCTTTAAAATTCGTGCATCACTCTTGCGAGTACACACAACGTTGTAAAACGTTCAT
This sequence comes from Magallana gigas, assembly GCF_963853765.1. Lineage (NCBI taxonomy): Eukaryota > Metazoa > Mollusca > Bivalvia > Ostreida > Ostreidae > Magallana > Magallana gigas. Next base: position 53,500,891 of record NC_088855.1, on the reverse strand, counting down.
ACTATTGTTCGTGCGTTGCACTTCGATCGTTTGGATCGCACTGGGTCGCGTCTGAATAGTGTGCATGTCCACTAATTTGGGGAGACCTGATGCGACCACTTAAACGCATGCAACGAATGCGAGAGCTCGTGCAACGCATGAGAGAGCTCGTGAGAATCTAAAAAAAATCCGATCGCAAAGTGTTGTAAATTGCTCGTGCGCCATGGCAAATTGTGAAAGGGGCTTTATGAACCATATCATTTTTTCCGCACGAATATTTGGTCGCTTTTGCTCGTGCGCCAATTGTGAGAGGGGCTTTAAGTGTTTTGTTTTATGATTACGAGAAAAATAATCTTTAGTTTGACATGTTTTTCTTTATTTTTATATTTTGCGCGTTGTAAATTTTTCGAAAATAAGGGAAATCTAAATTATCTGTCAAATTTTGCGAGTCCAAAAGTAAAAAAAAAAAAAAGTGCTTGGTGTTTATGATATATGTTGTTTTGTGAGCATCTCTTCATAAATTTATTTTTGGTTGAAAAAAACTCGTCCTTCCAAAAATAAAAGGGAATATACACCCACTTTTCACAATATACAGAAAGCGTATAGATACTGACATTACAGGTATTTTATCATGTTGTGGCTGTTTTATCATGTGGTGTCGGTTTAATCATGTTGTGTCGGTTTAATCATGTTGTGGCTGTTTTATCATGTTGTGGCTGTTTTGTCATGTTGTGGCTGATTTATCATGTTGTGGCTGATTTATCATGTTGTGGCTGTTTTGTCCTGTTGTGGCTGTTTTGTCATTTTGTGGCTGTTTTATCCTGTTGTGGCTGTTTTATCATGCTGTGGCTGTTTTGTCATTTTGTGGCTGTTTTATCCTGTTGTGGCTGTTTTATCATGTTGTTTTATCACGTTGTGGCTGTTTTATCATGCTGTGGCTGTTTTGTCCTGTTGTGGCTGTTTTATCGTGTTGTAGCTGTTTTATCATGGTGAAGCTGTTTTTTCATTTTGTAGCTGTTTTATCATGTTGTGGCCGTTTTTTCCTGTTGTGGCTGTTTTATCATGATGTGGCTGTTTTATCATGTTGCGGCTTTGTTATCATGTTCTGGCTGTTTTATCATGTTGTGGCTGCATGTTTTATCATGTTGTTTTATCCTGTTGTGGCTGTTTTAACTTGTTGTAGCTGTTTCGCAGCATTGTTAAGGCGTCCCGATGCTAAAATACGGCTGGAAAACGATAATAGAGAGGTTTAGCAAACCAACGTGTACGTGTAGAACGGAAAATATGTGCATTACGTCATCAGTTTGTGTAATGACGAATTTCTACACGTATGTACCCGAATGAACATACGTGTAAATTGCAAAGTACCCGTAAGGTCGATCTTGTAGCCTCTGTTTCCCTGTTGTCTATTAATTTTAATAAAAATGTTAACTTTTCTTAACCCTGAATATTCAGTGCGAATACTGATATCTACCAACATAAATTTTCATTAGTGTTTAATATGTTATTGGAGTTTTATTTCACGCATCTCTTCCTCCAAAACATGCAGTGTCTCCATTATCTTATTAATTTGCGATAAATAAAAATGTGCATATATAATAAATGATATTTAATAAAATTAAATTATTATCCTCTCCTTCTAAGCTGAGAATGTGGGTTATAAACGAAAAGTAGGAATTCTGCATGTGTTAATTTTATGTGGCTGTTTTGTCCTGTTGTGGCTGTTTTATCATGCTGTGGCTGTTTTATCATGTTGTGGCTGTTTTGTCATGTTGTGGCTGTTTTATCATGTTATGGGTGTTTTGTCATGTTGTGGCTGTTTTGTCATGATGTGGCTGTTTTAACTTGTTGTAGCTGTTTTAACATGTTGAGGCTGTTTTATCATGTTGTGTTATCCTGTTGTGGCTGTTTTAACTTGTTGTAGCTGTTTTATCATGTTGTGGCTGTTTTATCATGTTGTGGCTGTTTTAACATGTTGTGGCTGTTTTATCATGTTATTGGTGTTTTGTCATGATGTGGCTGTTTTATCGTGTTGTGGCTGTTTTATCATTCTGTAGCTGTTTTATCATGTTGTGGCTGTTTTATCATGTTGTGGCTGTTTTAACATGTTGTGGCTGTTTTATCATGTTGTGGCTGTTTTATCATGTTGTGGCTGTTTTGTCATGATGTGGCTGTTTTAACTTGTTGTAGCTGTTTTAACATGTTGAGGCTGTTTTATCATGTTGTGTTATCCTGTTGTGGCTGTTTTAACATGTTGTGGCTGTTTTATCATGTTGTGTTATCCTGTTGTGGCTGTTTTAACATGTTGTGGCTGTTTTAACATGTTGTGGCTGTTTTATCATGTTGTGGCTGTTTTGTCATGTTATTGGTGTTTTGTCATGATGTGGCTGTTGTAACATGTTGTGGCTGTTTTATCATTCTGTAGCTGTTTTATCCTGTTGTTGCTGTTTCATCATGCTATGGCTGTTTTATCCTGTTGTGGCTGTTTTAACATGTTGTGGCTGTTTTATCATGTTGTGGCTGTTTTAACATGTTGTGGCTGTTTTATCATGTTGTGGCTGTTTTAACATGTTGTGGCTGTTTTATCATGTTGTGGTTGTTTTATCATTCTGTAGCTGTTTTATCCTGTTGTTGCTGTTTCATCATGCTGAGGCTGTTTTATCATGTTGTGGCTGTTTTAGTCAGGTCCAACTGCTTTGTTTTCCGTGAAAAAAAATGTAACTATATAGATATATTTTGAGTAGTGATATGGTAAATTAATGCCACTATTGTCAGCACTGAACGTGGAAGAAAACACAACCAACGCTACAGATTTTAATTTATACAGGAATACGACTAAATCATACGTAATATGGGTATATATTTTGTGAAAGATGCTGCTGTCTTTACTCGCATTATGGAGTATCAGATATATACATGTAATTTAGCGCTGTGGTTTTGTAGAGGGTCGATATGACGGCTTTCTGAAAGGAATAAAAAAAACTTGAATGTATTAACGCTTTTTGCACATTATCGACTTTGCAAAACAATTCTCGTTGACGAAGTATTAGAGAAAAATATCATTATAATTATGTTCGATCAAATATTTAGATAAACAAAGCAATAAAAAAAACCCCAAAAAACATCGGTCTCATCGAAATCATTTGTCAACAGAAAATAATTTGACTTAATCAAGTAATCGATATATACATTTTTGACTTTTTTTAACATTATATAATTAGTGCCTGTTTGGGAGGGTAACAGTTGAAATTGACACCCCGAGAAAACCATTGTCAACTATTTATTTTATTATACTGAATGTCTTAATTTTAGAGAATTTTTATATTGCTTTTATATATAAATGACGTGAATTCTACGGCGAACCGTACGCGCATTATTTACACGCATGTAACAATTCGTTGTGTTACCCTTTGCTAAGTGTGTTGCTAACGCTGAGGGTAATAGAACGGATTATCAACTGCGTCTAAACCAATCAGATTTCAGTATTTAACATGAAAGTATAATGAAATATAAACCACACGGTCTTGTTTTTTAAATAAGTAACCAAGTGTATAGTGTAAGGAGGATGGATGCTAGGCAAATAAATCATCAGGTTTACTATTCTTTGAAAATGTTCTGTAGGCCTGTGCAGAGCTATTGATCGATGTGATACGAATTGTGAAACATTAACACGATTAAAAAAGAAAATTAGCAATAACTTTTTATTTATTTTTCTTATTGGTATTGCTGGCATATCAGCATAACGTAAGCAGTTAGTGAGAGCGACTCGTGTGTTTTATGAGTATTTTTATATTTCAAATATGATGTATATACTTACATCAAAATTGAATTTTCGTTAATTTTGAGGAAATAATCATTCTTGAATAAATTATTTAATATTGCTAATCTTTCAAAAAAAAGTCAAAAATTGCATAAAGTATATCGTTTTTAGCATGATTAACAAAACTATGAAGTAAATAACATTAGATAAGATTTTCCGTTCTGTTCCGCTTTCCGTTCCGTTTTCCGTTCCGCGTTTTAGCAACACCCTCTTAGGTGAATTTCCCGAGTTTGGGAACGATCGGCATACAAAAATACAATAAAACTCTACAAGTCCAAACTGACATGCAGTTGAATTAATGATATAATAAATAAGAAATACAAAGAAAAATAACAACCTGAAATAGTATAAGATCATTGTTGGAATGAGCAATTTCATTTACTATATAATTTCTATACTATTCATTGACATACATGCATGTATCTTTTCCTTATTTTTGTAATAATGTCATACTTGTCTGTTTTTGACTCTGAATTAGAAATAAATAAATGTTCTGTTCCTCCGCAGTGCAGAGTTGATATGGTCACTATTTCTTGAAATGAATTTCGATTGTTTCCATTCATTTAGCACAGAGAGCCAATCATCACTTTATTTCCAATCCAAGCTACAATGTAAGTCATTATACAGATAAGGGTCATATGAATTTACACTTCATGTGGAAATCTTTCAAATGATAAAAATGATACATTTAAAACTTGATTTGATAATATGCAATGAAATGCAAACTTTTACCTTATGATCTGTAGAAAATATTTTGTGGTCCCATCCGAGTTTGAAGTTTGAAAGACTTCTAGCGTAAAACTATACAATCATCATCATCATCAAGTCTGGAAAATTTTAGCCTGCAGCAAGAACCCTCATTTTATGCCCAAAACTTAAAGGGTCCAGAATTTGGAAATAAATTATCTAACATGACTACGGTAACTGCAATATACAAAATTTCAACTGAATGTTATTAATAAAAATTAACCAAACTGCGTGTTGTTCTCAGAATCTTGTCCTCTCAACCCCCCCCCCCCCCCCCCCCGACCATCGGATGTGCAGCATGTCTGACTCACGAGGTGTTCCGAGAATATGGTACCAAATTGTTTTGTTAGAAATCACCGAAGGGTAGCAAGGCAAGGTAGATTTAATATTAGAATTGAACGAACGGCGGTAAACAGAAAACAGGATAGATATACGCCGAGCAGGTAAGTGTGTTTATGTGAATTGTTAAAGATCGACGAGAAAACTCCCATAACTGTAGATCAGTAAAATTGGCATCCCATAAACAGATAAAGCGCATGCAATTCAACAAGTCTCAGAATGGTTAATAGATATGGCCTTTATTATGGGCCCGAGTATCAAGCTGAAAGAAATCTTATTTGCTGTCCCAAACACCTTGCAGACTTGTCCAACTGCGTCTTATATAGACTGTCAATCTATGGGAGGGTGCAGGAGGATGAGGATTGCATGGTCTCATTTGAATTAAAGTCATATGCTGTAATAGAATTTGGATCAATATGTTGTAAGCTAATTCAATGGGGCCAGCATCCCAGTGTATTCAATTGCTCATCAGCTGGTCTTATATATATATAATATCTGTATAACTGTATACCTCTCTAGACAGTGGCAGAAGGACTGTTGTACTAATGAACATGATCAGCAAACAGTAACTAAGGTTATAGATTTGTAGTAATCAATAGAAAAACTACACACATGAAATAAACAATGAGAGTTTTGTCTACAATTACATGTAATTAAATATTGTTTACTCCAAGACGTAATACATAAAGGGAACATCCAGCTCATTTTACCGTCAGTTTTGTAAAGATGCTCCACGCTAGATATTGATCTATTCATAATAAATAGTACTAGTTGTAATAACGGTATGAAAAACGTGGTACATTAACGTCTTCAGGTGTCATTATCTACACAGAAATAAACTGTCGTTAGATAATGATTCAGTTAAGTGTCCGCATGACAATTTCTGTGAAAGATGAAAGCAATTTGAGTTGCATTACGAAGAATTTAAAAAACGTGTCTCATAACAATTCTGCATTTTAAAGATTTATGATATTTATGACAAACAAGATTAAAACTATGAATTTTTGAATTAGGTATTAAAAGAAGACCCTTTACTAGCTTGGAAATATACATATATCCATGTATACCAGTTATCGATCATTAATGAAAAAAACCGACTTTTGTTCAAGTTGAAATGTAACATTGCTTTGATCAAAGCTATTAGATAAATGCAGTTTCACCCAACACAAAGATGAAGAAGTGATTTTTATAAACATGATCTTAATTAATGTTATAATTGAAATGAAAGTTTTACAAACATGAAAGCTTTACAATAATGAAAGTGCTGCAGCTCAAACTGCTATACAGCCATTATCCTCCAAGTCTCAACTTCCACTGTCCAGACGAAGTTGGGGAGAGCTTATGCTATATCCCCGGCATTCCGTCAGCGTACTCTTTGTCTGAACATGGTTAAAGTTTTTGGAGCAGGTCCTGTATCTAAGTAATTACTTGTCCTACCTTCATCAAACTAGAGTAGATGATGCATCTATAAATACTTATGGATAAAAACTTGGATGCTGAATCTGCCCGGGCCATGAATTTTGGATGCTGAATCTGGGCCATGAATTTTGGATGCTGGGGGAGGTTAGGGTTTTGAAGCAGGTGTTTTTGAAGTAAGTGCCCTTTGATGGCTATATCAAAGTTACTACTCTTTCTATCTTTACCAAACTTGCATGGAGAGTGCGTCTTATGATACTTATGCACTTGACAGGCTTGAAGGCTAAATCTGGGCCATGAATTTTGGATGCTGGAAGAGGTTAAGGTTTTTGGAGCTGCTGAAGGTTTTTGGAGCAGGTGCCCTTTGATAGACAAATCTTACTTATTTTTGATTTAATCTTTTAATTATCAAATGCATCTCCATAGGTGTTATGAATGCTGAATACCGATATGAGCCGCAGGTTTTGGATGCTGGAGGAGATTTGGAGCCGGTCTTATGTTTATGTGAATTATAGTATTTAATTATTCAAACTTGCTTATATAGTTAATTTGACAATGTGAACGAAAATTGACCTTATTTATCTAGATGCTTAGGAAGTTTTAAGATTTTAGAACAATTAAATCAAATGGTGTTAGGGTCTTGGAGCTGGTTACAAAATGGTGGAAATTCTGTTGATACATGTACCTATAGTCAGACTTGCACAGTTAAATAAATTGAGGTTGCTTCAGATTCAGAACTTGATATTGATTATCCATGGATAAAGCATATTTAGTTTTTTGAGTAGTTAAATGCAGGTTGGAATATTAGATAACATGCTTTCATGACCAACTTTCATAATTCATGTGTAACTTTAATTTGGATTTGAAGGTAAGGCTAGCTTCAGATACAGAGGCTGATCTCAATTATCAATGAATGCTAAGACAACCTTGTCCTACCTCACTCAAACTTGCTTAATAGATGTGCTTATTGATTTATGTAATAATAATATTTTTATTATATACCCCTCAATTTTCCTTTCTTGATACTGTCAATTTTATGGAGTGTGATACGATTTTCTGGATTCCATACTATGGGTTTCCGATTGCTTAACACCATTCTCTGAAAAAGATGATGCACAAGTAGTACACATAATATAAAGTGTGCTTTTGCGCATTTTAAAAGAGTTCATTTGAAAATAGCTTTTTTATACATGTATAACAGTAACTTGATCCAAGGGGAGTTTCCAGGCACGGATCACATGGAGTTTCCAGGCACGGATCATCAGATCAAACGAGATGGCTTTCCAGGCACGGATCACATGGAGTTCCAGGCGCGGATCATCAGATCAAACGAGATGGCAACATGATCCAGCTCCAATTTGGATCAAGTTACTGTTACACTGATAAATTTATTGTACACCCTTGTCAATTTAAAAGTTTTAATCACAAAACTATCTTTTTAAAATCAACTTTATAATGTTTACTTCTGTAACAAAGCTTTTTTTATATGAACTCTTTTAAAATGTGTTTAAGAACAGACTTTTTTATTTTATGTGTACTGTAACATCATCAAGTTTCAGGAAACCTACAGTGTGAAATCCAGAAAATTGGATCATACTCTGTAAAATTGACAGTATCAATATGGGTATATAATATTATTATACCCGCACTTTCTAAAGAAAGTTCGGGTATATTGTTGTTACCCTGTTCCGTCCGTCCGTCCGTCCGTCCGTCTGTCCGTCCGTCCGTCCGTCCGTCTGTCACGTTTTACTTTCTCAAACTGCTCTTACATCTTATAAACCAGCAAACTGAACTCTTGGAGTTTGATTTGGGGTATCATGTTGTTTTGTAAAAAAGTTTCAAAAATTCTCTGTTAGTCCTGGGGGTCAAATAATTGGTAAAAAATGACGTTTTTTCACAAAAAACCTTCTTCCTCGAACTCCTCCTACATTTTCAAAAGTAGACAAATCATCTTTTGGAATATGTTTTAGGGTATCCTATAGATGCGCAATAAGGTTTCGGAATTTTCAATTTTGTCCTGGGGGTCATTTAATGGCTAAAAAATGACGGTTTTTTACAAAAAAACTGGTTTAAAAAACGTCATTTTTTTTAAGCAGTAGCCAAATGATCATCTAGAATATGATTGGGGGTGTCATATTGAGGCATGATCAGGTTCCAGAATATTTTTTTTAATTAAGGGGATCAGTGGGCAACAAAAAATGACGTTTTTTGGCAAAAAAAATATGGTTCCCAGAACTCCTCTTACAACTTTTGGAGTAGCTACATCATCTCTTGGGATATAATTGGGGCTGTCCTATAGATGTGCAATAAGGTTTTAAAAGTTTAAATTTCATCCTGGGAGTCAAATAGTAGCAGAAAATTGACGTTAATCACTAAAAAATCAAACATTGATCCAAGAGCTCCTCTTATGATTTAATGGATAGACAATCATATCTTGGGATATGATAGGGACTGTTCTATAGATGTGCAGTAAGGTTTTCAAAATTTAAATTTCATCCAGGGAGTCAAAATGTAGCAGAAAAATTGACGTTTATCACTTAAAAAAAACATAGATCCTAGAACTCCTTTTATGATTAAATGGATAGACACATCATATCTTAGGATATGAAAGGAACTGTTCCATAGATGTGCATTACGGTTTTGAAAAATTAAATTTATCCCTGAGGCCCATTACCTACCGGTACATACCTTTTGATGCCCTTTAAGGATCAAGAATATATATGGTTAAGGGGTGGGGATCTCAACCGTTTTCGAGATATTCGTGCACTTCCTGTTCAAGGGGGGTCATGACAACCCCCGGGGCCCATGACCTACATACCATTTGATGCCCCTTGACACAAGGTACAAGAATATATATGGTTTAAGGGTGGGGATCTCAACTGTTTTGAAGATATTAAGGGACTTGCTGTTTGAGGGCGTCAGGACCACCCACAGGGCCCATGACCTACATAACATTTGATGCCCCTTGACATCAGAAACATGAATATATATGGTTTAGGGGTCATGATTATAACAGTTTCTGAGATATATGGTAATTTCAAATTCCTGGGGGGTGGGGATGACCCCAGGGGTCAGATCTAATAAACCCTATATATTGCCAGTAACAGCCAATATATGATTATGAAAACCCTATATTATTATCTTTGTCCGTTTTCAAGTTACCATTTACAATAGAGTCTATGATTCTTTCTACAAGGTTCAATGTTAGACCCCACACCCTTTTGACACCCCCCTCCCCCCCCCCCCCCCCCCCCCTCCCCCGAAAAGTGGTTGTCTAACCCAAAATGAGAAAAATCAAACCAGGGTGCACAACTAGATTTGCAGGCCTATCATATCCTAGAGTTTTGTACAATTATGTTCAGCCATCTCTGAGAAACAAGTTCAGAGCGGGAAAGAAAAAAAAGAAGATGAAGAATATATACATGTATTAAGAACCGTACAAAAACAATAAGTCTCCAAACTTCATTCAGGAGACTTAATAATTAATAAAGATTAAATAGAGATAGGATCATCAAACATCAATAATTTAAAGATAATTGACAATTTCTGATTCTAAGGGGGTCAGGATGACCCCTTAGGGTCATGACTTACATGCCATAATGATCTGATGCGCCTGCATGACCTAAGGAGGAATAATATCTTTGGATTAAGGTGGGGATCTCAATGGTTTTTATGATATTTGATAATTTCAGGAAGAGCACTTGGGATCATGACCTACATACCATCTTAAATGCCTTGAACAAAGAAACAATAATATAATATGTACATGATATATGATTCAATTTAAGAACCCAGATATAGATCAATCATCTGTTTTGTAATACTTCCTATGTATATATACATGTACATGTATTAGTTTGTGTTTTGTTCTATACTATTCATGTTCATGACTGTAGTATGGCGTAGTCTTATTTTAAATTACATTAAAAAATTGTCAAATATATGACTTGGAACCCCCACTCCCAAACAAACTCAAATATAAACTGTTCTCTCTCCCCCCCCCCCCCCCCTTCCTTGTCGAATAATCTATTAAAATCAAAATATAATTTGGGTGTCTAAAAACTTTTATAAACTGGTAAAAAATGTTATTCTTAAAAAAAATTACATTACACCTTGCATAATTGACAAATGATCTATTGAGATACGATCAGAGGTCATATTTCTACCTTGGGATCAATAAGTAGTATTCATTGACAAGTTAAAATTAATTAATAACAATAAATGATTCAAATTATAAATGTTTATACTCCACATTCATCCCCCCCCCCCCAATCTAACCTGCTTATAAAGATTCAGTCTTCTTAATACATTCTTACATGTGTACAGTAGCAAATTTTAAATCATTTCTTGATTGCTTTTTCTCTCGTGATTCACATTAACATTTTGGAAATTGCTTCATTCAATTTTTAAGATTTATAAACAAAATGTTATATGCATCACTGCCATGTGTATTCACCTATTTGGGGCAATTGTAAAGTCTCCTAAACAAAGCAGTGACATCATTAGGCTAGGAATTACCCACATGGATCAAACACTACTGTATAACATATGAATAAGATAAAATACATTATTATTTCTAGTTCTAAAATGTCAGGGTGTCTCCAAGGGGGCATAATCTTACAATACAATTTTACGCGCAATGACACAAAGAGCAAAAATAAATTAAACGGTTTAGGGATGAGGATCTCAGATCTCAGAAGTTAACAAATAACAGTGTATCATATAATTTCCTATTTCATAAAGGGGGGGGGGGGGGGGGGTAAAGACAACACCTGGGGGTCATTAATGTACTTTACACCAGTTGATGCATCATAATGACTTTAGAAGATATTTTGTATTTTCCTGTTTCGTGGGGTCAGAACAGTCCCATAAGGTCATGACCTACATTGTATTTGATGCATTATAATACATTAAGAAAGAAATACTCCTTCCTTCCTATTATTACTCATATAAAAAATATAAGTGTCTACACTTACTTACATATGAAATACACAAATTTAATAAGAAATTGTTTATACAGGGTCAATATGGTGTCAACTCAACAGTGCATGCAGTCTGACAAATGAAAAAAATAACTTTTGCAACTAAAATGACAGAAATTTTACAAATGCGAAAGGATAGGTAACGATGATAAGCTTATTTAAATATTAAAAGATGATGATACAGTATGCTGTCAAAGGGAGATTACATTTAGAAAGTGAAAGTAGAACTTATATACATGTGTATGTATGCTGGCAGGAATCCCATGCTGGCATCTTATTATATTGTGCTACTGCTACTACATGTATTATGCTTACCTAAATTGGTCAACATCATAATGATAATCCAATTAAAACACAATAATGAATTCCTTTAGCTGATCTTAACTACCGTAATCCTTTTCTGCATACGGAAAACACAGACATGTATGTATGGGTGTTGCTAAAACGCGGAACGGAAAACGGAACGGAATGGAAAATATCATCACGTTTATCCCTTAAAAAGGGTATAGACTGGCCAGAAACGATTTACTTTGTATCTTTTATTTATATCTAATGAATGATTATCAACATGTTGCTATCTTATTAATATTCATATGAATGTCTATCAATTATAGCATTGTATTCATTCGGCTTTAGTTGAGTACGAAACGGAAAAATCAAATGTATACGAATTGTGAAATATTAACATGATTAAACGAGCAAATTAGCTATAACTTTTTACTTATTTCTCTTATATGGTATTGCTGGCATATTAGCGTAACGTACGCAGTTAGTGAAAGCGTTTTATGCGTGTTTTGAGTATTTTTATATTATTTTCAAATATGATGTACATGTATATACTTACATCAAAATTGAATTTTCGGTGTTCTAGACGATCTTTTATCATACAGACGATACAGTATCATTGAGATGGAAGAAAAAAACTGTAGGACTGACGACATTAAAAAATTAAAATACAGTAAACATTAAAATACCCGGTAATTTGTGAAACTAGTACCCGGTAATTTGTGAAACTAGTATTTTTAGCAATGCAATTTTGTTTACGTTTGCATTACAAAGCATGCAGTTGTTTATTCCAGCAGCTATATACATATGATCCGAATAGAGAGCTCTAGACGTTGCCTGGTTTGATTTTCCGATTATATATTGGGACTATAGTCTGTCGATCCCAAAATATTCATGCAGCACATTTGGACGATTTATAATGGAAAATGTTGACATCTTTTCTCCATTTGGAAGTCACTCAGAAGACCTTGCACAATTTTTCAACACCATCATCCGGGTCTGTTAAAATGCAAAACCCCGTAGACTTCTTTATTTTTAGCCTTGTATTTATACCAGCTGATAAGCTAGAGAGGACGTTTTAAAGAAAGAATAATGAGAATGTTTAATGCTTCTAAAAGAGAATCGCTTGAACCCTGAGGTATATATAAATATACAGCAAAAAGTGAATCGAGGATATTTTGGGACAGAATATAGTGGTCAATGCATGTACTGTTAATTTTGAGGAAATAAATATTCTTGAATAAATAATCTAATATTGCTAATCTTTCAAAAAAATTAAAAAGGTACATAAAGTATATCGTTTTAGCATACTTAACAAATCTCATGCGCGGATCCAGAAAATTTTTCCAGGGGGGGTCCGAAGGATAATTGTGTTTGCCAGGGGGGGTCCGAGGCATATTTTCGCGATAATTTTACTATGTAAATTTAATAAATTTTCATTTTCCAGGGGGGGTCGGGACCCCCCCGACCCCCCCTCTAGATCCGCACATGAATCTATGAGGTAAATAACATTAGATAAGATTTTCCGTTTTCCTTCCGTTCCGTTTTCCGTTCCGCGTTTTAGCAACACCCATGTATGTATACACGTGATCCCATCTAATCGAAGAGCTGGGTAAAACTAGTACCCGCTAATGAGACTTGCAAACCTGTGTTGTGTACGTAACTTCAGACAAAGATCAGTCATTTGTAACATGCATGTATCTTTATGACCTATTCTTCAAATCCACTTGCACTATTTTATTAGGTAAATAACAGCTTTAAGGTGGTGCAGGACACCTGCATATTGTGATGTACATGTATACTTCCTATGGAGATAAACAATAAAGTATGTTGACTATTGATTAAATATTTACCCCCCCCCCCAAATAATGTTACCTAACATTGAAGCGCAATGGGTTAGAGCGTTTACATGTCTGTAAGAGCATTGGGGTCCAAGGTGTATTTTTGGTAATTTACGAATTTTCATGGGGAGGGGGGGTCTGGACCCCTCACTCCCACCCCTTCTCTAAATCTGTGCATACGATGATGTTCATGTAGGCATACAGAAGCAAATCTAAAACCGGCAACCGCCACAGGGAGGGGGCATAATTTAATTTTTAATTTTGTTTGTAATAATTATATAGACCATTATACTTCCTATGACATAAAATGTTAAGATTATTGATTAACTGAAAATGCTCATGTCACGATGTGTATTATCATATGGGCAGGGATCTCATCCTTCAGTTATGAAAATTATAATTTTTAAATGTATTACCGGAGTTTGCATGTAGCCTTCATTTTTAAGTAAACTGGTATAAAACAGTGTTATTTAGGGGCAAACACATGGTGCGGGTATTACTGTCTAATGACAGCATCTAGTTAAATATTAAATTACATGCTACAGTATAATATTGTGAAATATTACATGGTACAATATTGTATCATATCACATGATATGTTATCCTATCATATAATACATTATTAATTGTATCGTATGATAGAATATCATATTATATGATACAATATTATGTGATACAATATCATATTAATTATTGAAGTTGTTTTTTACTCTTTGTCAGTAGAGGCAAACTTTTGGTTAATCTCTATGATTTTGCCAAAAGTTTATCGGACGCTCATATTTTGTGAGTTGTGGCAAACTTACTGCAAACTCCTCAAGAAATGTCAGAAGTTCGCCCCAAACATTTTTTCTGTTTGAACAAATAAGTATTATTCCTTGTAGGTCTTCATTAAAGCTTATTATTCTTTATTATACAATTAATTAATTACTAGCTCTCTGATTTACTGCAATTCAACAATTTAGAAAAAGATAGCCATAGGATCTCTCATAATTTGCAATGGTATATGATTTTTATCCAACAAAAACACACAAGTTGGATAAAAATCATATATACCAATTATAAGAGATTCCTTTTATCATGTTTTACCACATCTTTTGTTAAACCTCAATCTTTATTGTAAAAATTATAATTCTGAGACACACAACACATTTACTACAAGACATCAACAACTTTACGCATGCAAAATAGTTCCTCGATGATAAACAAACAAGCATCTCTCTTTCTTGCATATTTTTAATATCAATTTATGAAAAAAATGTAACAGCATTAAATGCTTCACATTTATAACTACTCTTTTCAACTGAATTATTTTGTTACTTTTTAATTCTACATCAATCATCCACCTAAAGCTACGTAATGTTTAATTATAATGTCACATGGCATAAGAACACACAGTTTAATATTATATAAATAGTGCCTGTTTGGGAGGGTAACAGTTGAAATTGACACCCCTAGAAAACCATTGTCAACCAACGCGAAGCGGAGGTTGACAATGGTTTTCGAGGGGTGTCAATTTCAACTGTTATCCTACCAAACAGGCACTATTTATTTTGTTATACTGAATGTTTTAATTTTAAAGAAAACTTAACTGCTTTTACATAGGAATAACGTGAATTCTACAGCGAACCGTACGCGCATAATTTTCGCGCATGTAATATTTTTTAATGTTACCCGTTGCTAAGTGCGTTACTAACGCTGAAGGTAATATAAAATATTATTAACTGTGTCTTAACCAATCAGATTTCAGTATTTAACATGAAAGTATAACAACAAAAATTTATTACATGAGTGATATCCACCATATATTGAGCTAAAAATGCAATGAAAGGTTTTATTATATGATTGATCAATTCCTAGCTCTCTGATTCGCTGATGTCCAACAATCTAGATATAAATCAAACGTTAAATTCACCTGCACGTGACCTAGGAGGTCAATATAACATTTGATTTTCTCTACATTGGACTAAAAGTAGATCGTCCTATGAAATATCACGTTTCTCAATTTGTTTGGCTATGGTTTCAAACTAAAATCTTCGCTTGATAACACTCAATTGGATATGTCTGTATCATTTTGTCGCTAAATCATATAATAAAACAATTATTGCTGGGTTTTTTCTATCAATATGATGATTTAGCTACCCTCAAAGTACAATATTAACCTCGCTCTAAATCATCGTATTGACCTAATAAACAGCAATAATTGTATAGCATTCACTTGCACATTACCAACAAGGTTAATGTAACACACAATTTTGTCATATATTTATTTTTTTGTTGTCGTCTAATGAAATTTCATGTTACTCATTTCATGTGTTCAGCAATGACTTTGACAACATTATAAAAGGTGGTGAGATACCGCTCAATTTGCTATGTCTGCAATATCAAATTGTCACTGAATCATGTTATAAAACTGGTTTTTTAGCTCACCTGAGCTGAAAGCGCAAGTGAGCTTTTCTGATCACAGTTTGTCCGTCGTCCATCTGTCTGTCTGTCTGTCTGTCTGTCCGTCTGTAAACTTTTCACATTTTAGACTTCTTCTCTAAAACCTCTTATCCAATTTCAACCAAATTTGGCACAAAGCATCCTTATGGTAAGGCAAATGTAAATTGCAGAAATGAAAGACCTATCTTTATTCAAAGCTGAGAAAACCTCGAAACTGTAGAAAAAGGGGGGGTGCATTTTTAAAAATCTTCTCAAGAACTACGGAGTCAAATTCAATGTAGTTTAGCATAAATTATTCTTAAGGGAAGGAAAATATAAATTGTAAAAATTAAGGGCTAATTCTGTTTCAAATTTGAGTAATTTACGGAAATTATAATAAGACAGAGAGAATGAGGGTCAATCAGTTTAACTTCGGGTTCGGTATTCCATATCTCAAAACCCTCTTTGAAACAAAGAAGCGGCCATTCTGAACGTATAAGAAATGGGTCAATCTGACAGAGATGAATTTGGTTGTTGTGTAACAGTTTGCGTGCGTAAGGAATATTTGAAACGTGCAAGATACATTAATGCCGATTTTGTGAAGTAAATTGAGATTAAATATTCCAATTCGTTGACATTTTCACCTTTGACGGTGGTTTTAGCTTGTTTTGATTTTCGTTTTGTTTTCATGAATTACGGTTTGTAACTTAGGGGAACTATCGCCTGTATTTTGTAATTTTTATGTACCAATCAAATATAGACATCGGAAAGTAAGACAGCTGACTGTTACTTGTGGAAAATAAGATACATTAACAGGTACTGTACTTTAACAACTAAAATAAAAATTCTAATGGTAATACGGTATGTGTTTTGCGTAATAGTTGATAACCGGTACTGCAATGTGTTTTAGGCTAGTTATAAGTATTTCCCCGTCTATTCAGTCTAAACGGAGATTAATTTTGCTGATGGAAATACTAAGTGCGTGTACATGTAGCAGAGACATAAATAATTGTTAGCTCACCTGAGGTGAAATATACAGAGATATATCTTTAAAAATATTCTTTTCAAAAATCAATCGGCCAAAAAAGCTGTAACTTGTATGGAAGCATCCTCAAGTAGTGTAGATTCAAGCTTGTCCAAACAATGATCTCCCGGGTACGGTGGGGCCCCAATGGGGGATCAAATTTTTAGATACAAATGTATAGAGAAAAATCATTAAAATCTTCTTTTCAAAAACCAGTTAGCTAGAAAAACTGGAACTGTGGAAGCATCTTCAGGTAGTGTAGATTCAATTTATTTCAAATCACGATCCCCGGGGGTAAGGTGGGGCCACAATGGGGGGTCGAAATTTTTACATAGGAATACATAGAGAAAAATCTTCTCAACAAAAACCAGTAGGCCAGAAAAGCTGTAACTTGTTTGGAAGCATCCTCGGGTAGTGTAGATTCAAATTTGTTCAAACCATGATCCCGGGGGTAGGGTGCGGCCACAATGGGTGGGTCGAATTTTACATAGGAATACATAGCGAAAACTCTTTAAAAAAATTTCTTCTCAAAAACCAATTGGCCAGAAAAGCTGTAACTTGTGTGGAAGCATCCTCAGGTAGTGTTGATTCATTCTAGTTTTTTCAAACCATGATTTCAGGGGATAGGGTGGGTCCACCATGCGGGGTCAAATTATGGTGGTGCGTGTAATTCGGTATTATCTCTACGTAATAGTTTATTAATGCAACATGTTCTATTAAGATGTTCAGCAATTTCAATCTAAACGGAGATTATTCTCCCTGTTAGAAATATATAACTAAAGTATATATGATGAAAAATAAATTGAGTTTTCTCTTTGGTTAAATTGTTTACAAATTCCTATAATTTTACTAACCTGAGAGTAAAGCTTCGAGTTATAAGCAAGATACAGAGCTTTGCGCATAATGCTACTATATGTTTGTACACAAAGCTGAGGTCATTCTTTAGTTTGTTTATATTTTAAATGCAGCTATGCTGAATAGGAAATACCAAGTTTAAAATTCTTGAGAGAAGAGAAGGCCAATTAAATTTTTCAATGTTTTTAATTTGAGAAATTGAGCGCATTCATTCTGGTGCATTTTCTTCTTTCACATATAGAATTTTTTTAAATACAATAAGTAGCAAGTAGTGGAGGGAGAAAATGTACCTTTATGCTCTCATGTATTTTAATCGTTTTATAATGGGGGGGGGGGGGGCTTAAATAAAGGGAACTGAAAGTGAACCGTGAACACCAACTGATAATTTAGTTATTTATATTGCATATGATCTTATTTTCGGTAAAAATTGTATTCCATGAAGGTAAATATGTCAAAGATAAATATATGCAAAAATAAGTGAAAAGTCGGATATTCATTTTTGGGAGTTGATTTGAATCAACTCTCCTATGCAGTTACTCAGGCAAACCGAAAGTGAAACAGTGTTTGGACCTAAGCACAAATCAACACCGCTGACAACATTTAGTTCTAATCAATAAATTCGATGTAATGAGTTCTTAAGCATTGTCCTTAAAGAAAACTCATTTATAGTTACCTTGTAAAAAGTCAGATTTTAAATGGTACGAACAATTCGGATATTTTTTGAAGTCGTACATTTTATGTATTCCTACGCCAGAGTTCAATATAGTCTCGTTCAACCAGACGCTTGGCTGTCTCCGTAAATCTCCGACAAGCAGAGATTCTCTCTTGCTTGTCGGAGATTAACGGATACAGATGAGAGTCTGGTTGAACGAGAGTAGAGTTCAATTTTGCTTGGATCCATACAATTTCTCATAACTTTTTCGATTACTAATTCGTAGTAATTATGGAATAGTTATTTGAATATTACACATCATAATTGATATCGGGTTCTCACGAAATTCCTGTAGGATTCAGATTATAAAAATGTGCGTAATTCAAATACTTATAGGAATTTACTTGCCACGCAAATGTTTAATCAACTCCCGTCAGTACTTCAGTACTTTGATTGGTTAATCTACCGAGGGGCCACATGGCACGATATCCTTTGAACGCCCATATAAAGCCAGTGTTGCTCAGATGAGCGATGTGGCCCATTGGGCCTCTTGTTTATCAATATGATGATTTAGCAATCCAAGAAGGACAATATTGACCTTGAAAACATCAAAAATTGTATACTTTGGAATCATTTTATGTTTGTGGATAGCCAAAATTTTCCTGGTTCGTTGGGATGTAATTTCGTTGGTAGTGTAGTCGGGATAATTGTAATATACAATTATTTAATGCTTGAGCAGTCAATAGACCAGAATATTTTTCCCGAGGTGCAGGGAACAGCTCAGTACGATCTATTGCCCGAGGCCAACGGCCGAGGGCAATAGATCATACTGAGCTGTTCCCTGCTCCAAGGGAAAAATTCTGGTCTATTGACTGTTCAAGCATTAAATAATTGTTTTATTACCTAATTCCTTCTTAAGTTTTCGGGGATTACAATTTGCATATTGCAAATGTTTTTCGTGCCATTATGCAATGTATTAAGATTTTTTTTTTCATTTTTTTATTTTTTACATGCACAAAACCTGTTGCATGCATCACAACATCTCAATATAATATAAGTTTACACAAAGAAGGGGGGGGGGGGGGGGTCTTCAACGCATTATCTTTTAAATAGTCTTTTACCTTATATGAGGCTTTTAAACTGTTGATTAGTTGATTATTTGATACTCCATTTTGAATTTGGTTTCACCCATTCCTAAAAACAGCGTCTATGTAAAGGAATATACATTCCCTGAGAACTATCGAAAGGATGTAACATTAATTAACATACCCGCGTTCTTAAATACGTTGCCGGTCCAATAGATTGCAGTCTATTGACCGGCGGTCCAATAGATCACAGTCTATTGACCGGCGGTCCAATAGATCGCAGTCTATTGACCGGCAGTTCAAAATAGACGCAAATATTTGATTTGTAATAAAACAACAAAATATCTTTGATTAGGTAATAATATAAAATATTAAACAAATGCTTGTATACACGATCGTGGGGATGTAAATTCGTTGGCAAGGGTTACCCACGAAAACCACCAACATTGGTCCCCCACGAACAATGATGATTCCACAGTAGTTATATGTGTAGAATTTCTTTATAGCGTACGTAGCAAACAAAAGACAAAGTAGTCTATCTTGCTACACAATTTGTTCCACAAGATATCTCATTGTTTTCTTGATTTGAATTGTTATTTTCTAACATTTTGGCACACCCAAGTGGGCCAGAGGTTCCATCATGTGAACTTTTCTGATCAAAATTTGTTGGTTGTCTGTCATCCTTGTAAAAGTTTCACATTTGTTACTTCTCTAGAACCTCTCTGTAACAAACAAGAGAAAGCATTGGCACAGAATTTGGATCAACAACTGTAAGAGTGGGTTATGTTATACATAATTTTGATTTAGCCCAAGAAGGGGGTACAGTTGCTTTGACCCTCTATTCTGTTCTAAATTGCTTAATTTGACTAGTATACACATGTTATATCTTTTATATGATGCAAACACTATATATCTGATGCCAAAGATTTCAGCCATATGCAGTATATTTCTGTTTGGTGAGAAACTTTCTACTGTAGTGCATGAACAAAGAAAAGAATTAAGGTTTTATGACTGTAAGAGGTAAAATGTTAATTTTGTTACTTCACAAAAAAGTCCACAGTTTATAATTATAGTTATTATAGAATCCCCTTGCATACACAGAAAGACAGGGTGTCCCAGCATTAACATGATAAGAGTACCCAGTTTCACCTTAAGTGTCAATACAATTTTTATTACTTCACAAAAAAGTCCACAGTTTATAATTATATATAGTTATAATGGAATCCCCTTGCACACAGAGAGAAACAGGTTGTCCTATCATTAACATGATAAGGGTACCCAGTTTCACCTTACTACCAGTGTCAATACAATGAATTTACAAGTGATGAAGAGACCATGGAATCTATGACAAAGCACAAATGGTATTCACAAAGTGTTCCCTGACAAAACATATCTCAGAACTCAGTCAAATGAAACCTATGAGTGGTATTTTTAGATTTGTGCGTGACTTAGGTCTTCAGTTTTGTTCTGGTTGGATAAGTTAACTGCAATGTTAACACACCAGATATTTAATCAAGTTGTTAAACATTGATGAAGTAAAACGTTTTCCCAAAATGGAAAATGAATAAAATGGTGAATTAAGCTTTTACTAAATTTGAAAGTTGAAAATTACAAAATGCATGTGATATAAAAATACAGTTTCCTATTTCCTTACATAAACATGATAAAATAAAATAAAATTTTGGTATCTTTTTAATCAAGCTATTTGAAACAAAGAATATTTTATCTTCACTGAAATTCATTATTTTATTTTATTTTTTCATAACATGGATAATAAAATGATTGGGGGGATATATAATTTATACATCTTTCAAGCAGACCAAAGTAGGTAACTATATGATTGATTTTATATATATATAAAAGTACCTATGGCCAGACAGGTAGACAGCTGTAGTATCTAAGAAAGCATCATTTTTATCTAGGTAATATACCTGTATGTTTTACCTGCACAGGTGTGTCTGACAGAAAAAAATGACCAGAATATGGATGATTCTGATGCTGGCTCTCCCAACCACTGCCAGGTAGGGGGTCTTAGTTTTTATCATATTTCCAGTTTCAGATTTTGTGGGCTTAATTAAGAGGCAGTATTGCTTCTTAAAGGTGAAAAAAATCCTGCAGTACACGATATTACTCTGGTACTACCATAATATTTGACTGTAGAATTTCCAAGTTGTATCAAATGCCAAAGACAATTTTTTCCCTAATTAAATTTGAACTGAAATTTGATTAGATTAGAATTCAATAATGTTGTGGCTGTCTGAATTGTTGGCACCAACACTGCAGCCATTGGTTCTGTACCTTTTTAGCTCACCTGAGCCAAAGGCTCAAGTGAGCTTTTCTGATCACAATTTGTCCGTTGTCTGTCGTTGTCGTCGTTGTCGTTGTCGTCGTTGTCGTTGTTAACTTTTCACATTTTCATCTTCTTCTCAAGAACCACTGGGCAGATTTCAACCAAATTTGGCACAAAGCACCACTAGGTGAAGGGGATTCAAGTTTGTTCAAATGAAGTGCCACGCCCTCTTTAAAGGGGAGATAATTGAGAATTATTGAAAATTTGTTGGTATTTTTCAAAAATCTTCTTCTCAAAAACTATTCGGCCTGAAAAGCTTAAACTTGTGTGGAGGCATCGTCAGGTAGTGTAGATTCAAGTTTGTTCAAATCATGGTCCCCGGGGGTAGGGAGGGGCCACAAGAGGGGGATCAAGTTTTTCATAGGAATATATAGAGAAAATCTTTAAAAATCTTCTTCTCAAAAACTATCAAACCAGAAAAGCTCAAATTAAAATGGAAGCATCCTCAGGTAGTGTAGATTCAAGTTTGTTCAAATCATGGTCCCCGGGGGTATGGCGGGGCCACAATTGGGGGTCAAGTTTTACATGGGAATATATAGAGAAAATCTTTAAAAATTTTCTTCTCAAAAATTATTAAGCCAGAAAAGCTCAACTTTGAGTGGAAGCATCCTCAGGAAGTGGAGATTCAAGTTTGTTCAAATCATGGTCCCCGGGGGTAGGGTGGGGCCACAATTGGGGGGTCAAGTTTTACATGGGAATATATAGAGAAAATCTTTAAAAATCTTCTTCTCAAAAACTATGAGGCCAGGAAAGTTCAACTTTGAGTGGAAGCATCCTCAGATAGTGTAGATTCAAGTTTGTTCAAATCATGATCCCCGGGGGTAGGGTGGGGCCACAATTGGGGGATCAAGTTTTACATAGGAATAAATAGAGAAAATCTTTAAAAATCTTCTTCTCAAAAACTATTAGGCCAGGAAAGCTCAGCTTTTAGTGGAAGCATCCTCAGGTAGTGTAGATTCAAGTTTGTTCAAATCATGATCCCTGGGGGTAGGGTGGGGCCACAATTGTTGGATAAATTTTTATATAGAAATATATAGAGAAAATCTTTAAAAAAAATTTCTTTTAAAAACTTTTTGGCCAAGAAAGCTCAAATTGGCGTGTAACCATCCTCAGATAATGTAGATTCAAGTTTGTTCAAATCATGGTCCCTGGGGGTAGGGCGGGGCCACAATGGGGGATAAATGTTTATATATGTATAGAGAAAAACTCTTCTTCTCAAAACTATTAGGCCAGGAAAGCCCAAATTTGAGTGGAGGATCCCCAGATCATATAGATTCAAGTTTGTTTATTAATAGTCCAGGGGTAGGGTGAGGCCACAATGGGGGATGAATTTTACTTAGGAATATATAGAGAAAATCTTTAAAAATCTTCTTTTTAAAGACTATTTGGCCAGAAAAGCTTAAGCTTGTGTATAGAGGCATCCACAGGTAGTGTAAATTCAAGTTTGCAAAATCACAGTCACTAGTGGTAGGGCGGGACCGTGATGGCGATTTGAATTTTTACATAGGAATATATAGAGAAAATCTTTAAAGATATTCTGGGAAAGTTTTCGGTCCAAAACTCAGTACTTATTGTGAGAGCACAGGTAATGCAGATTTAAGTTTGATGAAACCATGATTCCCTAGAGAAAAGTGGGGCCACGAAATATGGGGGGGGGGGGGGTATATAGGAATAGAGAAAAATCTTCTTACAGGTACAACAACAAAAGGCTTGGTATTTACCAAAAAAATAAGAGGTGGATAAAAATTGGCCGATTTTCAATTTTTTTTAGCAAGATCTACTGTACTCAGTTGTCAAGATATTATGATACTGCAATGCTAATTTGATCAGAATTAAGGCAATTGTTGCTCAGGTGAGCGATGTGGCCCCTGGGCCTCTTGTTGAAATTTGTGTTAAAAAGTTATGGAATACAAATTAAGTCATAGGAGCTTTTTTTTTTTTTATATTAATGGACTGAAAGACTAAATCAAATTTTACCATAAATATGTTTAAAAACAAATTATCCTTTGTGAACCTAATATTAAGATACGTTTTCTTTCAACATGTGCCTTAATTATCGACGAGATAAAAAATTGTTTAAAACTCATAAAAATACACATATTGCATCTCGAACAAGTGTTTGTATAATGTACTTAGTTATTCACTTTTGTTTTGTTTATGAACAGGAATAATGACTTCAACAGGTGTTATATTCTTAAAATGTATGAAGAGAAAAATGATGAAAAATGGCACATGTAACTCATAGTTTTTCGAACAAGAGAATGTGTCTGCAGCTGTTGCCCACAAGAAAATGAATATATGTTATGTGATATTGCCTATGATAAAGCTATGACGTAAATATCAGTGTGGGTAATGGCATAGAACACAGTTTCCCATTAAAAAAAAAATTGTGTTCTAAGTTCTAAGAAAATTAAGGAAAATGCACTTTTTAGAAATACCCATGCTTTAATCTAACGTAATGATTTATAGATTTTAAACATTTGGGTACTCTTGTGTCAGGTAATACAACATTTTCATTCATGATACATGTGTATTTTTAAAACTCACTTCATCAGTCAATATAACTGAAACTACATTCTCCTGATGTGAAACTTTGGGGAAATTGCAAATTTTTTTCTGATACAAGCATGTTTATACAATTAAAACAAAAACTGGAAATTGAATCTGGAAAATGGTTACACTCTAACACCTGCTGTATATATAATTATGTGTTTGCCAGCTAGATTGTTTGTAAATGCTTGTCTAATGATATCATATTAAATATATTGTGGAAGTTTGCAAACGCTTTTTTAGAATTAAAATTTTTTGTTAATGATATTTAGTAAGCCATATTGAAAAGGAATGCAAATTAATCCATTGACTTATTGGTGGTAAATAAAATTAATGTATATTCTACAGCATACATTATAACTGGTACTTGT
This sequence comes from Magallana gigas, assembly GCF_963853765.1. Taxonomy (NCBI): domain Eukaryota; kingdom Metazoa; phylum Mollusca; class Bivalvia; order Ostreida; family Ostreidae; genus Magallana; species Magallana gigas. The sequence continues at coordinate 53,476,174 of NC_088855.1, read as the reverse complement.
TTTGGGTTCTCTCCTCTGTAGTAGGTACCTGCTGATTGCTCCTGAGAATGCTTTCAAGGGAGACAACTATCCAGTGACTGTGGTGAACTACTTGAATGAACCGGCGGATGTTACGCTAGAGATGAGTTCCAAGAGTACGAGTGGATTAATGGCAAGGACATTCACAGGAGTCGTACAAGCTAAAGGTAAGATGCCCATGACATGTGGACCCTTAGAAGCAGTATACATGTTCACAGTCCTATACACTGTTGTACAGGGAAGGTGCTATGTTAGGGATGTAAGAGGTGTCATGAATCTATAATTTCAAAGACCTACCACATTTGATAACATGCTGGTTAATCGAAATTCGTCACATATTCGTGTACTAAAAATGCCTGAAAATGATTTAAATGAGCAGTTTTGGAGAAGGTGTTTCATTAAAGCAGAACAGTTTTTGACTAGTGTTTTTCATTTTATTTTCAAGCTGTTTTAACACAGGACTATTTCAGTGAATTTTTCTATCAGTTATTTAAGGTTGTCTGATCCTCTGCTTGCTACTGGACTATACATTTGATAAGGTCAAATATCTGCAACCCCCCTTCCCCCCCTCTTTTTTTTAACCAATTTTTTTAAAATTATCATATTAGAATCTCATTATCTTCTTTGAACAGAAAATGTCTATCACAATAATTTTCATGTTAGGCTAGTCATTATTGTCCAATAGCTGTTCATTTATGACGTCACTAACATGAACCAATAATTCTCGCAATTTTGAAAACAAATTGAAAAATTGTCATTTATGCTTCTGAATCATACCTTAGAAATGTATAACATATGTCTGATCAAGAATCATTTTTACTTATGCTTTTGTTTATATAATTATAAAGATCATAGTAAACAATGTTACTTGAGCAAGCTTGCACACTAGATGTTTCCTAGTCGAAAACTGTCAAAAATACCAATTCATTGCTCTGAAATATAAGGATCTTAATGACATCATTTCTACATTATAAAGTCTCTAGTTTAATAGCCAATTACACAATTATTTTCAATATGATCATATGACTTTAATTTCTAAGCTCTCTTTAAGAACTTTAATTGTGGGCAAAATCTGCATGATACAGCATACACACATAGTCCAAAATTTTGTCATTATGACATTCTGAAGATTATTTGTTATTCATGTGTTGTAAGATATAAATTGAAATCAAAAGAATTATACTTCTTCTTTTTTTTTTTTTTTTTTTTTTTTTTTATCAAAATCTGACTTTGAATCATGCTCAGTAGTATCATGGAGATCAATGATTCTGGGTTAATTCTGGGGTTAATTCCCCTAGGCAATCAAGTTTTACAAAAACCTTTGTTTTCATGTACAGTGTCATATATACAAAATATGATATGACACGTACCAGTATCTTTTGTTACAACTTAGAAGGTTAAATAATTGCTAGAACATGGATCCTATTGTAAAATATATATGTTAGATTCTGTATGTATTGATTATATACGCATGAGGTATGTTATAAACAGTCATAGTCAGGAATTATTAATTTGATATGGATGATACTACTATGATAGTTGTATTTTCTTACAGATTCCATTAAACTGGATATACCAGTAAGTATCATTATTATTGATATAAATGACATCTCTAGGAACCTATCCATCGCTGCTCAGGTTTCTGAGGCTATTTGATGATCAACGCTTCCTTCATTTTATCCTTGGTATCAATTAAGCTTAAAGAATAACAATAGCGCACACGCCCTGACTCCTTTTTACAATGTTTTTCATTAGTATACCAGCAAACAATGATTGCCTTATCAATATTATATCCCTTCTTTTCCTGCATCTCATATTGATTATCACGTACCTGAAACCTATTTTAACCCAATGAGGTGTTTGGTTTTTTTTTTTTATAAATATTTTGCTAACAAAAAATGCTGGGGATGCCTAAGACATGGCTTATATTGCCTAGGACCATCTCATATACAAGTCAGTGTATGTATACCAAGAAGATTTATTTACCTGTAGGCATTTCGATGACGTACTGTAATGTCAAAATGATGATATCAAAATCTCTGAACAAGGACAGTTAACATTGCCCTCTCCTTTACATGTAATGTTTTAAGGGTCCTCCAACCTCTGAGAAAAGTTTCTCAAATTAGCAAATATTTTGCATAAGCCTGATTTGGAAATAACAGGAAAAAGTTGTGATGTGAATAAAAACCTTTTTTTTCAGAAATAACAAAAAAAATTTACCAGGTCTGTGAATATCTCTTTTTTAGGTCGATCACCTGAGTAAACTATGTGTTAAAATTTTAAGCTTCCTCTCTGGAATTGCTGAACCAATTGCAACCAATTTTGGCATAAAGCATCAATGGGTGAACAGAAGTATAAATTGTGAAATTCATGGCCCCTGCCCCCCTGGGGCCTGAGGGATGGGGCTAAAACCATAAAAATTAATGCAATCTTTAAAAATCTCCTTATTTACCCCTGGGCATCAGGCAGTCAAACTGTTGGAATGATTGTAATAAGCATTGAGCCCTCTACCAAAATTTTGAAATTCATGGCCCCAGGGTCAGGTTTTTTGGTGCTAAGGCAGAGTCTGTTGAATATATATTGAAAGTACATTATTTCTTTGACAATCTTTTCCTCTTCTCTTTGGTATTTTGCCAATGAACTAAGTATATAGTTATAATGAGGAATAATGCCTCTTCAGAAATTGTGAATTTGATGGCCCCTAGGTCAGGGGTTCTGGTGTTAGGGTGGGGCTCTAAATGAATGCAATCATTCTTAAAAAAAACTTCTCCTCTGCTCCTGGGTATTATGCAGATGAATTAAGTACATAGTTATGATGAAGAAGAGAGACTCTTCCAAAGTTATGAATTTCATGGCCCCTGGGTCAGGGTTCTTGGCTGCATTTTACAAAAGAACTTATGACAAAGTCGTAAATATTTTAGTCTCGTGGAACGGTCTTAAATGAACAAAATTTATATCAAACCATTTATTTACAACTATTTTGATTTCCATAATTATATTTTAAAGATATTACAATAAAATGTTGATTAGTTTGTGATTAATAAACATTCATTAATTTGGTCGTAAGTCGTAAGTTCTTGTAATTCTCGTAATGCAGCTCTGGTGTTATGGTAGGGTTTTAAATATTATATAGAGTAGGGTTGTGTAATTTCAATTGATTATATTTTTTTGTACTAATGATTTGTTCAATTATGTCACTGTTTGTTATGCTACAATTTTTTAATAATTTTTTTTAGAATTTAGAAACTAGAAAGTTTATTGGATTAAACAAGTACCCCAGATTATTAAAAATGATTTCATTAGCCCTGTAATTATATAATGTACATGAATATACACTGCAAAAGCCACACTGCAGTTACTCAGGTGACCGATAAGGCCCATGGACCTCTTGTTTATCTTTACTTTCAAAAACACAAACTTCCTAAGAAAGCAGTTCATAGTTTAAAAATGTTAAAATTCATATCCAAGGCTTATATTTGGTAACTTTACTTGTGAGTTTGAATTTTCGGAAAGGGGGGGGGGGGGGTCCCTGACCCCAACCTCTAGAACTGCCCATGCCCTTAATAAGGTGTGAAATTGGGCCATATGCAGTGAATATGCATTGTTACTTTTAAAACCTTTTAACCCCTGGACATCTATAAAACAAACTGAGTGCATGTATATAGAATTAACAACGAAGCATTTATCAAATAGGAAAAAAACCCATTGCCCCCTTTTTTTGGCCTTCCTGTTAGAAGGTTATTGTCTGAGCCAATTTGATTACATTTAAATGAAAAAAATCCAAATCAAATTTGTTTCATAATTAAAAACTGCTGTTTCCTCTTGAAAATTAATTTACATTATAAGTTCAATTAGATTCTAAATCATATTAGTGCTTAAAATACACATTTTGTCATTTCATTCAGGGTTTTACTCTATTTTCTTGATTCCAGGTGCCTGCAGATGTGTCACTTAATTTTAAATTGTCCATGAACCTGAACTATTCCCAGTCAAGCATACAGATAAAAAATTCAACACTGGTTCCCGTCAAGGGGGTACCAGGATTCCTTACTATACAGACCGATAAAAAGATGTACAAGAAAAACCAGAGAGGTATCAGCTACTCTACCTGTGCTACGTTTATTTAAGATGGCTAGATGGTCATGCATGGTCATTATTAGGCTATATTAATTTCCTTTAGATGAAGAGTTTTGTATGAAGATGAATGAAAATGTTCAAAATATTTGGATTTTTTCTATACATGTACTTAATATTAGATTATGACAAAAAATAGAATATTTAAAAGTTTAAAGCAGCTGATCTGATGGGTAGTTTGTTGACCATTCGACCTTGTTAAATTGGAAGCCTGAAAGTATATTACTCATAGATGAAATACATTTTATAAAAGTAGACAATTAAGTGGTAGAACTTTGGTTATATTGTTGCTGTTAAGAAACATGCAAACATACAAGTAAACATAAAAACAGAAAATATTCTGTACTATATAAACATATTTGCATGGAGGAAATTTTTAGACAACTTTTTAATAATAACAATGTTTACAGTGACAGAAAGATTTAACTGTGAGCACAAAAACTGTTTAGAAAGTGGTGATGGTTATTAAAAAAAAATTTTTACTTCTTCAAACAATCTTCACAAAAAGTTTCGAAAAAAAAATACCATTCTTTATTTTAGTACACTAACTGATATGTAAACATCTAGTTAGTAAATGACAAATATCTATCTTTAAAGGTGCCCATTTTTTTTCTCAATTTTTCTTTATTTATATTTTTGTAGTTTTGATTCGTGTGTTGGCTCTTGACAAAGAACTGATGCCAGTGAATGAGAATATATCTCTTTATATCAAGGTATGTATACTGATAACAATGTTTTTACTTGTCTATAATTTAAACTACCATTGGCTTTGATGGGACTGCAAATAGATTCTGTTGTGAAATTTAAAATCAAGGAAATGTATTTTTCATGTATATTTGTTTTGTTTTTGGGAGTTGATTTCAATCAACTCTCCTATGCAGTTACTCTGGCAAACCGAAACTGAAACAGTGTATGGACCTAAGCACAAATCATCACTGCTGATAAGACTTAGTTCTTGAACATAATTGATAAATTCGATGTAATGTACGCTGAAGCATTTTTTTAAAAAGGAAACTTATTTATAAATACCTTGGAAATAGTCAGATTTTAAATAGTACAAACAATTTAGAAGTGTTTTGCAGTCGTATGTATTCCTACGCCAGAGTTCAATGTAGTCTCGTTCAACCATTGGCTGTCTCCGTACATCTCCGACAAGCAGAGAGTCAGCATCGTCAAGCTATCATGTGACCTGTTATCTCTTACTTGTCGGAGACAGCCAAGCATCTTATTGAACGAGACTAGAGTTCATTATTGGTTGGATCCATATAATATTTGAAATATTTTGAATACCAATACATAATTTGATGAAATCAATTCGATTTTTAAATATTACACAACATGATTCATAAGAGGTTTTCTCAAAATTCTTGTTGGAAAAGTCCGAGAATTCATATTATAAAAATGTGCGTAATTCAAATACAGATTATATACTACTTGCCAAGCAAAATAACCTATCGTTGATTTTAAGATAAATAATAATCGATAAAATCAACTCCCGTCAGTACTTCAGTACTTTGATTATATATGTGCTGGAGTTGAATTTGGATATAATGGATTAAATGGGTTGTGGTAATTGCAGGATCCTAGTGGGAACAGAGTGGACATGTGGAGGGATTTACAGCCAGTGTCAGGTTTGTACAGTGTACTGGTATATGCAGTGTTTTAAACTCGTCAACAAACTAGCTGGACATTCAGGGCTGACAGCTAGTATAAGTTGTCAGCCCTGTTAAAGTTCAACCAGCCCGGAGAAAAATAGTTGACTTTCTTTCTTTTTTTCATTTGCATGTAAAACTTTCAAAAACCTGTTTTTTGATTTCGTTTTGTTTTAAACTTGTTGATTTTTGGTTGTAAAGTTATAATCCTTCAATTTCAGCGAAATTAGTCAAGACTGAAAAATTTTGACAGATGTCTCTTCCGAATCTTTGATTGTAAAAATGAATTGAAAAAAATAACAAGTTCGTACTCTGTAAGATTTGAACAATTTAACTGTAGGAAACTAACATTTTATGTTGATAGGAAAGTAAAAAGTTGTTCAGCGTATTTCTATCGTAACAACCGCCCGAAGTTTTTCGCAAATTTTACTGAATCACTGTGTGTCGAACTGGTCTGAGAATCAAAAGAGACGTCTGTCAAAATAGTTCAGTCTCGGCGAATCTCTCTGACATTACCGTATATTATTCCGTAACATATCTGGAGACTCTTCCTCGCCATGCTCACGTCAAGCATAGTCTACGTAAATTAATAGCTTGTCTTGACTGACCATAACCACAAGGTAAGCAATAGTGTGACAAGAATCAGTTTTAAATTCTTAAACCCCCGATCCCGATATTATATACCCTTGGCTCAAAAATTCTCCACATCCGGTTGGGCGCTCGTGCCAAAAGTTATGCGTCTCAGGTGGTCAGGCGGACAGCTATTTCAAACACTGGTATATGTACAGTAAATATGTAAGCTTACAAAAAGAAATCTAAGATATTAGAAAATCATCCTCATGATTTTTTCTCTCCATCCCCCATTATGTTTTAAATGAAAGTTAAGAACACCTATTTCCAAGAACTAATCACCATTAAAATTGTTCCCTGGACATCATTTGTAATTGAGTTTTTCTGTATTTCAGTAAAACTGTATAAGTAGAACCATTTTAACAAGAGCTTGGACTTTTAGTGGGATGTTACTATCTAGTTTGCTCATCAAAACAAGCTTTCAATTCCGTAAGAGAGCCTCATAACCGTTAATATTTATGGAGTGTCAAAATTTCAAAGTTTTTGTCAAGATCTGCTTTGTTGTGTGAAATTGGCGCTGTTTCAGCGAAATGTACATCCCTGGATGAAGTTGTACGAGTGTCATTGCATTCAGTGTGTTGATATATGTTAGCCAATGACTGGACAGTTAACAATAAGTAGACCCCGCCTTCATCAAATCGGAGTTTGTCACATACTGCCCGAAGTCCAAGCTCTTGTTAAAATGGTTCTATCATATTTTTTGAATCATGCATTAAAACATTAAATAACAACCAATACCATTGAATTTCACTTTATACTCATTTTACATATCTTTGTGTCATTGTTTAGGTGTGGCCAAAGCAGAATTTCTTCTGTCTGATGACCCAGCACTAGGCTACTGGAAAATCTACGCAGAGCAGAAACACAGTGGATCAGAGGTTGTAAGAGTTATCTATCTTGTATCAACATCGGCAATGTTAATAAACGTCAAAGAAGAAGAAACTGTGATTGATTCATATTATTCTGTTTTATGTAAAGTCTCTCTTGTTTGATTAATCAGAGACACTCATCAAAGTCTTTTAATTTGACAATCATTGAAAGATAAATGAATTTCGCCTCTTAACATACTCATCAGGTCTAATTAGATGTTGATTTCTTTCATAGATTGTGAATGCTGATGTAACCATTACTGTGGACAAATTTGGTGAGTGTACGGTAATGGTAGTGAAAAAGGATTTTGTTGAGCACAACCAATGTTGTTCCTCGTAAGAATTTCACTTGCAAAAATCTTCATGTTAATTTCAGGTAAAGCGCAATAGGTGTTGTATATGTACATAATATGTAATAATATTCCTTGATTATTAATACAGCTACACATGATATACAGCTGTATTGATAAAACATGAGTAAGAAGTAAAGATATTTTGATAATGTGACTTTGTTCATTAATCTTTTTTGATAACAAATGTGCATGAGATGATAAAGAATAAACTAGGAGTGAAGTTTCCTGTTTGTTTGATGTATGATCCGTACATTGTGTTGCATATGTTCTCAGTGTTGCCGCGGTTTGAAGTAACTGTTGATGCTCCCCCTACAATGTATGGCCGAAGCACGGATCCCCTGACTATCAAAGTCACAGCCAGGTAAATACCACATTGATCACACTGAATATATAGGTCATAGCCAGTTAAATACCACATTGATCACACTGAAAATATATATGTCATATCCAGGTAAATATCACATTTATCACAATGAATATATAGGTCATAGCCAGGTAAATACCACATTGATCACACTGAATATATAGGTCATAGCCAGGTAAATATCACATTTATCACAATGAATATATAGGTCATAGCCATGTAAATACCACATTGATCACACTGAATATATATAGGTCATAGCCAGGTAAATATCATATGCAATGTGCTCTTAATATCAAGGTCACTTCAGGTGAATGTCACACTTAGTAGCCAGGTCACTGTCAAGTTGAATATCTAGATCACTTCAGGCAAATGTCACACTAGATATCTAGATCACTTCAGGTGAATGCTACTCTGAATATCAAGATCACTGTCAGATTAATGTCACACTGAATATCTAGGTCACTTCAGGCAAATGGCAGTGTAAATATCAATGATACCTTCAGGAAAATGTAAATCGGAATATCTAGGTCATTGTTAAGAAAATGTCAACGTGAATATCCATGTCAATCTCAGTTTTATGTCATTCTAAATACTGTAAACTCCTAATTATACGCTAGAAATTGATATTCCCATAATATCACGAGAAGCACATCTCGGTAATTTAAAGATCGGGCTTTATTTTTTCGGACAGGTGTTAACTATTTTGAATTATTATTAAAATTCAGCGTTCGCAATTTTATATTCAAATATCCAAAATCTAGGTCACTGGTAAATCCTATAATTAGGGGTCACTCTTCGAGATGACCTGAAATAATCATCTATCTATCCAACATCACTGAACATGGCATATTTTCTCACTATTGGTCCAATCTGGCTTGCGCTTTATTCACAGGGTGCCTCTGGGTAAAGTGATCACGATTTTGGTTAAAAATTATTTTTCCTATTTTGATGTTTACAATGCTTCAGTAAGGCATCTTTAATAGGCAACCATAATTTGAGTGTCATTCAATGAGTTATAAGCGAGTTACGGAGCTTACCATTCTTTGCTATGTAAACAAAGCTTTTGTTTACATTTTGAATGTTGATGGGACAATTCCAGTTTTAGACCTAAAATGAATGTGTAAAACGTAAGGAATTGTTTATTTATGCTTAATATAATGAATTAGCTTGAAAAAGATTTTTACTGCTGTATTGCACCTTTGTAAACAAAAACAGGGCACGAGCCTTGTTTACATGACAAAGAATTGTGAGCCCTGCATCTTGCTTATATTTTTACGACTGACTCTCAAATTCAATTTGATCATTAGAAATGCATTCCTAAAGCATTATGAATAATAAAAACAGCAAACTAGAATTTGACCAAAATCATGACCATGCCCCTTTAAGGTCATAAAAAAATCCATGTCCCAACCATTTTTCCTCTCTACTTGCACTCTCTGGTTTATGCTTCATGTAAAAAGGAATTGTGGGTAAGTATGTACAGTTCCCTTGACACAAGTTCTATGAAAAATGTGACGGCCATAGCAGATCTCTTCAGAAATCATTGTTTTTTATTTTTAAAACATTTAAAAATGTTTTCTTGATAAACAAAAATTATAAAACATCATAATTGGCAAAAAAGAACCAGACTTATATTTAATTGAGCTTGATGTCATATATGTTCAATTTTCTACATCATTGTGTGGATGTCAATTCCCCTTCAACAGTGAGTGATTAGCTGATGTCCTCCACTGGAATCAACTGATCTACACATTGAATCATATAAAGAACTGCCAATTCATATCAATCTGTATTAAAAGATAAATCAAAATAGATGAGAAGTATTCGATGTAGGGACAACTTGTTGGATAGTTAAGTCTCTTTATTTAATTTCATGGAAGAAAAGATGTGCAGTGTTTTGGAGCACTGATTTTACTGTGGCCTCTCCCTGCATTATGATCACCCATTGTGAGCCCAAACCTTAAGCTACATATTTAATAAAACCTATCTGCATGCAAATATTTATCTCACAACTAATATTGTACTTGTTTAGTTTTAGAACAATGCTGCAATGTTATGTTTTTTAGTTTGCCTAATAATATATTTTCAGATATACTTATGGAGAAAATGTGGTTGGAGATGCTAGGCTTTCTGTCAGTTCAACAGCAATGCGCATACCCACCAATTCCCAAACGCTGGTAAAATTAGTCATTCAATTAATCCATTGATCTTAACAAGAACATAATTGAACATGCTTGTCACCTATAGATATCAACCATAACTTCTAGAAAGGAAGTTCTAGAAGAAATAAAAGATTAATGTAGTGCATTACATGTAGTTTGTTGTACAAGATTAATGTAGTGCATTACATGTAGTTTGTTGTACAAGATTAATGTAGTGCATTACATGTAGTTTGTACAAGAGTAATGTAGTGCATTACGTGTAGTTTGTTGTACAAAAGTAATGAAGTGCATTACATGTAGTTTGTTGTACAAAAGTAATATAGTGCATTACATGTAGTTTGTTGTACAAGAGTAATATAGTGCATTACATGTAGTTTGTTGTACAAGAGTAATGTAGTGCATTACATGTAGTTTGTACAAGAGTAATGTAGTGCATTACGTGTAGTTTGTTGTACAAGAGTAATGTATTGCATTACATGTATTTTGTACAAGAGTAATGTAGTGCATTACATGTAGTTTGTTGTACATGAGTAATGTAGTGCATTACATGTATTTCGTACAAGAGTAATGTAGTGCATTACATGTATTTTGTTGTACAAGAGTAATGTAGTGCATTACATGTATTTTGGACAAGAGTAATGTAGTGCATTACATGTATTTTGTTGTACAAGAGTAATGTAGTGCATTACATGTAGTTTGTTGTACAAGAGTAATGTAGTGCATTAATGTATTTTGTACAAGAGTAATGTAGTGCATTACATGTATTTTGTACAAAAGTAATGTAGCAAACATCCATTTTGTACAATTTGAAACATCAGTGTATGAACTGAAGTTTTTAACCATCATTATTTAGTGTCTGATTTGTTCGTACTTCAGAGTCTACAATTTGTTTTAAAGTCAAAGGAAACAAAATTGTTGAAAGTAGCAAATCACATTAAGTATGATTATTCTTTTAAGCCATAATTTGATGAGTATTGAAGACATAAATATTACAGGCACTGCTTATTGGTACAAACAAACTGATGACAAAAAAAACAACGGACTATACAAATGCTTGTTTTTCTTACTCTTTCTTGGTATATCAAAGTGTCACCTCAGAACAAGGAAATAAAACTGAGAAATATTGAAGTCGTTCAAGATGAGTTCATTTTGCTTTTTGAAATCTGCTGAGACTGAAAAGATTTGCGATATTATGTAATTACTTATGTAAAACAATCCCAAGAAATTGTAAAATCTAGCCATTTTCTTCAACTTGTCAGGAAAGGACTAGGGAGAAAGGAATGTGTTTGCTCTTAAGGGGTTTAGAATGACGTTATATTTTTGATCAGTCGAGGTTCTAATTTCATCGAGAAGCTCAGAATCAATTGGAGTTTATCGGTCTGGAGATTCAAATTGACAAATTGTTAAGGATTCTGCTAGATTTTATAACATCATACAAGTCTAGAGTCTATGTACACATTCATTATTCAAAAGAGTACACAGTACGTGTCAGATTTTTAAGCAAAACTCTGTTTTGTTTGGTCATTTATATCCATTAGTGGGCTTTGTCACAATGAGTGCTAGCTGTCTTAATCCTCGTTATTAGAGATGAAGATTTTATTGTTGTTGGATGATGGCTGATTAAAGAGACGCAAGGAATGCCACGCTCATCAAACTTTTGATCAGTGTTCTAGCGAAGCCTTGAATGTTCCATTATTGACAAGTAATTGACGAAATATAAAGAAAATAAGTTTCTTCATCACCTAGTGAGGGTTTTCCTTCAGTTAGAAGTTAAGTTAGACGTATACTGACAAAGATTCTGTAGAAGCAGAAATATTCGTTGAGGATTTTAAAATATTGTTATTTCTGTTTGCATTATTAATCAACGAAATTCAATCCATGACGAATTTTAACCAGAGTATTCACAAATACAAATTTGATATATGAATATATCTCTCATAAATATATATTTGCTTCTGCAGTACATATATTTTCATAATATGCCCGGTATTAACTCTTTATAATTAAAGTGATATATTTGTAGAGAGAAGGAACAACAACATTTGTTCTGCAGCAAGATACCCTGAAAGAACTACTGCAAAACTATGCCAGGGCTATCCACATAGACGCCATGGTAACGGAAGGGTCATCCAAGATTGAACTGGTGGAAAGGACCTCAATAAAACTCACCTATAGTGTACTCAAAGTAGAACATATTGGGGAGGAATATTACTCTTCTAACAACCCATACCACTTCTGTGTAAGCCAGAAAGAAAGAGAGAGATAGAGAAACAATTGAAAGAGAATATAAGCCTATTGTTTTATTTTATTCAAAATCTTTATCAAATTTACATTATGAATTTAAACATGATTTTAATTTTTAAACCACATACTATTTTATCTGGTAATGAAAAAATCCATTAGGAAATCTTTTAGGTTTGAAATTTTAATATTTTCCTATACATTTAAAAAGAACTATATGCTTCAAGAAAATTATTTGATATAGTCTAAAAGTGACTGTGAGCATCCAGCTCTCCTAAAAGATGTAACATTATATAAATAGTGCCTGTTTGGGAGGGTACCATTTGAAATTGACACCCTGAGAAAACCATTGTCAACTGATGCGAAGCGGAGGTTGACAATGGTTTTCGAGGGGTGTCAATTTCAACTGTTATCCTCCCAAACAGGCACTATTTATTTTATTATACTGAATGTCTTAATTTGAGAGAAATTTTTAATGCTATTATATATAAATGATGTGAATTCTAAGGCAAACCGTACGCTCATAATTTACACGCATGTAACAATTCGTTGTGTTACCCGTTGTCAAGTGTGTTGCTAATGCTGAGGGTAATAGAACGGACTATAAATTGCATCTAAACCAATCAGATTTCAGTGTTTAACATGAAAGTATAATAAAACAGTTTGTTTACATACGGTGAAAAGATGTATATAAAAGTGTAAACTGCGTTAGGTTATCTGGTCATAGATGTATTAAAAACCATGGATGAGTAAGTAGGAGTGATTTTAGTTTGCTAAATGAATGAATACGACAGACTGTACATTTTTATGCAGGTGACAATCACAGATGACAAGGGTCAGTTGATCCCGGCTTCTGAAAGAGCAGGCTATCAGATGACAATTACGCGGGATTTAGAGACCCCCGTCCAGTCTCTGGCTCTGTCAGATCTCACTGTGACCGACGCCAAGCATGTTTTCTGTGGAATGGTCCGTCCACCCTTCCTTGATCCATTGAGACTTCAGGTGAGTGTAAGTCATAGAGTCACTCAGAGAAAGACCTAGAACAAGTCAGAACAGTGGGAAGGGGGAGAGACAAGTCTGAAGCCACATCAACCTCTACATACAGTAAAATGTAGTATGGTTTCATCAATATTTGTTGAATACCAATTTTTTTTATTTTGTTGTTAAGTTGATCTATAAATTTTCATTCAAATGCAATTTCTAAAAGGTAAAAAAAATTCAACTGAACTCTTTTCCGTATTAACAGCTGCATCCTTCATATAGAGGGACTTACCTGTTGCCGGGATGACAAGGGGACGAATTTCAAACTCTAACTGACCCACCCCTACTTTATCTAAGCTATAAATATTCCTCCTGCATTTTTGACATAAAATGTCACCAATGCACTCATCCATAGCAAAGAACGAACAGCATCTATACTTTGCAGTAATTCTCCCACAATTGTACCATTTCCTATAGATGTTCTGGAAAAGCAAACGCAGCAGTTTTTGCTTGGCATGCTTTACATGATTTTTTTTACATGGCACCTGTCTTGAGTAACACAGAGTGAGTGATTCTTGTCCTCAAACAAAGCATGCTTACAATAAGGTATTGTTCCGGTTGATTGCTTTTACATGTAGTTATTAAGTATACACATGTACTTTTTTCATCGATATCTTTAATTCAAAGAGCAAATGTGCATTTAAGGAAGAAGATCAAAATTAAATATACTAAATGCACAATTCTGCACAAAAGAGAAAAAGTGTTTATAAATGACGTAAATTTTAAAAAAGAAAAAGTGTGCCCACAGATGGAATCGAACTAGGGCACAAAAAACATCGTGTTACAGCTAGCGGTTTAACCTACTGAGCTATCCAGAACTTACACTCTTCAGTGTAAGTATAGACCACTATGATAGAAATCAGTTTCCGAAATTTTTTTTTTTTTTTTTTTTACAAAATTCGATCCTAAGGCGAGGGTGCCCTTAAAAAATTTTATCTTTATTTATTCCTTTTAACAAGATCTATCAAAATATTTTAGATTTTTTTAGGGACAGGCCGGTCCTGAAGGATATCTAGGCCAAAAACCATGCAGAAATATACCATTTTACTTAGAAAATGCTGTGTTTGCTTACTTTGAAGATTAATAAAAAAAATGGAAAGAGCAACATAATAGGTTAAAATGCAATTGCGAAAAATTTAGAAATATGTACGATAGAAAATAACAAAAAAACTTTGATTTTCAAAATAGATCCTTTGTTAAGTTAAGTTGTTTCACATCAATAATGAACAGAATACAAATTAATATTCCTAACAGATTTAAACTGAACAAAATTCACTGGAATTGAAGTTGTTTTATGTTCAGTTGATAAAATAAAATCATACACTCTAATTATTATTTGAATTAATTTTGTTTTTAATATATGTTATAAGTGGGATATTGAACTCTCTCTAACCATCTCCTTTTGGATATCAATGGTTCCTTCAGTTCATGCACTTTTGTGTGGAGGAAAGTTGATAGTACTGTTCCACTAATAAATTGAGAATTGGAAGTAAATTTTTAACTTCCCTAAGCTTACAGTATTTTTAACGAAAGTGACTTATATTTAGATAAGAGTGAGTGCAAAAGATGTATCCCAGAATAAGGATGTCGTGATCAACAAACTATCCACCTCTGAGAAAGAATCGGCCGGGTCTCTGGGACTGACAGCCTGGGATATACAGCAGGTAAGTCATCATCCGTCCGCAGATTTCCAACGACCCGGCTATTTGCTGATTGGTCCATCAGCTGGTCGTTAAGAGCCTATTCGATGACCCGACTATTAGACTATGGTTGGTCCATCAGCTGGTCGTTATCTGTATGCCGTCTCATCTGCTTTGTATGCTGACATGTCTGTTTGTTAGTGAGTGGTCTGTGTGAATGATGAAATTTCTGCGTAAAGTTGAAACTGAAAGCAAAGATTTTGTAAACTGATTTGCATATACAGTAAAACTTGGTTATGGTGAAGTCCAAGGGACCTTTGGATTAACTTCGCTGTATGTGTAACTCATTATAGCCATATAACAAATTTGTAAAAATAAGTATAGCAAATTTGCTATATACATTTTTACTAACACCAGCCTACAAATTTAACGAGGCCGGGTCTAATTTTTTCTGCCCTAGATTTTTGAATGAAATTTTTTACAAGAATTTCTACTGATATAATTATTATTTTAAGATAAAAAAATAAGACATTTACCACACCGTTTGTTTAAGGGGTCATCTCAAAGTTTGTTAATTTTTAACATAGGACCCTATGGGATTTTGCTTGAAATGTACCAAATTTGCACATTTTTTAAACTTCTGCCCTAGGGATTTCTTTTTCTGTTCTACATATTAAAGTTATTGCTAAAAGGCATCAAATTGTCAAATAAAAAAAACCTTTTACCTCCTGGTTTGTTCCAGGGGTCTTATCAAAGTTATTTTTTGTACGCCCAGTTTCCCAGTTTGTCAGATAATGGCTATTTTTTATTTGACAAAGATGGATATGGTGATCTTTATTGTATCATTAAAACATTAAGACATATCTAAGTAATAAATAAATATATAACATCACATATTAAGGGTAATTAATATAAAATACATGGTTAATATCTTGAAATAAATGAATTAAGCGATATTTAGGCGGGTTAAGAAAACGTGACAGTGGGTTAGGCTTGCTGAACCCTCTTCACGTTTTCGACCCGAGCACAAATATACCTTATACTTCGAGACATTTATGTTTATTCCACAATATAATATCAATTTTACGCATCAAACGAGCTATTTTCAACAAATTTCGCTGAATATCTGCAGTTGAAACTATCGCGCCATGGCGTCAACAAAGCAAAAAGATGACGTCACAATACAAATGAAACGCTGCGCGAAAGAGTGCGTACTCGTTCTGTACTCGGCCTCGTTAAGCTTTCTGGGACATGATATGAAAATACGTTCTTTTGAAGCCTATAATATTCCGATTGTAACTTGAATACTTTATGTGGAATTAAATTCATTCAAAGTATTATCTCTATTGGTATTGTTTCCTTTTTTAACATCAATTATAAAATCATTAAAAAAGTTTTAAAATTATTAATTATTGCCTCTTTGGGACTCATCTATTTACTCTATCCGTAAATTCGTTATATCCATATTCATTATAACCATAAAATTTTGTAGGGTTTATAAAGAATTTTTCCATACTCTTTACAAAAGTTCCCTATATCAGCAATTTCGCCATGTTTGTGTTTATATTAAACAAGTTTTAGTGTAGTGCATTTTGTCTTTTACTGAAGTGAGTGTAGACATTTGTTAGTGTAGACTATTTTGTCTGTAAGGTGGTGTGTATGCATGCAGCAGACCCATCCCAATGTTATAAACGGATTTCATTAATAAGCAGGGATTGGCCGTGTAGTAACAGCTGCTGGTCTAGACCGTACCTCTGTAGACCAATCACCCGCCAATCAACCTTGATGACCATCAAAGATGATTGTCTTCTTAATATGAGCAGATATAAACAGTGCCATAACGGACAGCTGAGACGGATAAGTGGTAAACCAACCTGAAAATGACATCCAAGTCTGGGCTTTTGTATAAAGTGGGGTCTTTACCCTTTTTCTTGTAGGTTGAAAAGTCATTTTATATATGATTAAAGGTTCTGAATGCTCTCTCTCTCTTAAAAGTTAGAGTGTCTTATTCAATTTCTTTCTCACTATGAAGGAAAAAAAATATGGTTTCTGTGTCTCATTCTTTATTTTTTGAAAGGTTGAAATGCTATTAGTTTTATGGTCGTGATAAACAAGCTATTCCAAAGGTTGAATATTCCCACAAAACAACAACAGGTTGAAATGAAAGCACCAGAGATGTTAGTCTGTTTGATTTAGTGTTCTAATAAAGTCAAAAATCTGCCCATGATGAATGAGAGTTGTCTGAAACATTTCTCATTGGTGAATTACTTGGGTTTTTTGCTTTGTGTGCAATTTGTGCAGCATATTTATTTTACAGTAGAAACAAATTGTTTGTGTAGAAAAAAATCCTAAGCAAGGAGAGAAGGTAATACAGCACAATCATTCCTGTTTCCTTGTTATCTCTCTGATGATGAGTCTATCATTTTCTGATCAACATGTCATTTGTCTGATCCTAAGCAAAAAATTAAAAAAACTTATTATCAGGGGTATAATTTCAAAAGTAATCTGGAATAGTGTTCCCTGTTCAGGTAAATAGATACTCGCTCATTGGACAATGATGAAAGACATTCACAGACAGCCTGATCCTTGTTCCCGCTACAGGCCACAGTCTGGGATGCACTCAGTGTTCGAAAGGGGCTTTACTAAAAGCATTAGGGGTTTGGAGTGTCATAGTCAGGATTAAACGCATGAGGAAGCTTCATATTCCATTCCTACATGCATTTCATGAAATAAAACTAAATCAATTGTACAGTGTCCTTAGAAAAAATATTTACTGTAAAAATTCCCTTTTCTATGTGCCTTCAGAGAAGATTAAACTTTCTGTGTTTACGTCTCTTGACTGCAGTTGTTCCCCCTGTCAAAACCAATATAGCTGGTTGTACATTTGGATCGCCCTGGCATTGCCCACCAGATAATACTTTTCTATCAAAATCATCCATGCCAAGATGTTTTGGGTGATTGATTTTCTGTCTCATTCTAGAATGTTTCACTGATGTGATGACTTTATTTTTGTGAAAGAGAGGTTCCGTTGGTGACCACTGTTCATAAAATGCTTGGATCCACTTAATAGTGAGAGATGGGTTAATAGATCAGCGCCTACAGTACTGACAGACGTCTGTAATGCTGAAAAGTTGTCTGTATAGTACACACTTGTTTATAATAGTACTATGTTTATAATATACCCCTCCCCCTCTTAAAGTTGAATTTAAATGCTGCATAACACCATATTCCTAATTTAAAATATGGACCCCAAATATCACATATTTTTACCCCAAAGTGCTGATAATGTATTATGAGGTACCGTATTTTTCGGAAATTAGGTCGATACTTTTTTTTTCTGACACATGGACCTGGCCCTATGTATCGCTTCGCCCAATTTATGTTTTTTTTTGTTGTTGAAAAATTTGATATGAAATTTGGCAAAAATGTATGCAACCCTCCAATAAAATCATGAGTGTTTACCGGTACTATAATACTGCTTGAATTTCTGTGTAAAAATCATATGGATATTAATCAATATACTGAAGTAATTTATCATATAAACAAATTAAATGTAAATAAATTCATTTCTTTTTACATTTCTTACTTAGATTGCTATCTGAATCATCTTTTGATCATTATTATATGCTGTCATGCATTTTGATCGTGTGCTTACGATAAACAGGAAATCGATTTCGCGAGGTAAAAGTAAAATGAGAACCGTACAAAGGGTAATTACGGGGAAAAAATATCGTCGGGTAAAAATAAAAAAAGAAGAATTTGTTTTTGTAATAGAATACATGTACGAGTTTTTTTAATGTATATTCAATAAAACTTTCGATGAAATCTTAGCCAGGTGTCTCTGAAGTCAGTCTGGGTAGCGCCTACTGTATATACACAGTTGAACTCTCGGCACGTGCTACTCAAGCCAACAGGCTTCAAGAAGATCAGTGGTTGACTCGTGTGTATATACACAGTAAAAAGTCACACAGAGACACACGGTGGCATGTGCTACCGTAGTCATGCCTCCAGGCTAGGTTACTATCCCCGGGTTAACACCAGTTTGTACACATGGCAGGGAAGTAATAAAAAACGATCTTAAATTAACCCGGCTGTACTGAATTAATTGGTTTGAAAATTTTACAATGTTTTTAAGAAATGCATTTTATTTCCCGTTTGTTTAAAACTGTAAAATAAGATTAAAGGCTACTATATGATAACGTTATTGGTTTAAACCAATTATTCATTAAAATTAGCGGTAATTTTTCGACCAATTCTTCGAAGTCGACCTATTTATACTGTTTTTTTTATTTTTTGGCTAAAAACGGCCTCCTTCGCCCAATAAACCGTATCGACCTAATTTTCGAAAAATACGGTAATCAAGTAACGTTTAAGGAATTAATTCAATAGCTACCCAATATATCCGAATATAAAATGGGTTGGGGCAATTTACGCTTTTTATATTGCAAGACTGTTTATAAAAAAGCATAGACTGTTCCAATCAAGTTTATGTAAGTATAAATTGGGTAGCTGTTGAATCAATTTCGTAAATTTTTTATTTTTTGTTGTTGATTAAAACTGTCATTTGACCTTTAAAATGACATTGAATTTTACATAATTCAAACATAACGGAAGGCGGATTGATACGTTTTTGACTTTAGTCTTACTGTGATGTAGGAAACATTATTTAAACTTAAAGATATAAAATAATTTTTTTCAGCTAATCAGAAAGCACGTTAATTACAACCAGAATTTTATATTTCAGAATTTGATCTCCCCATGTATTTGTCAGTACCCACATTGAATTGTGTGCCAGCACTCCTTGTCTACATGCACTACGTTAACACTGACAATCGGAACATGTAAATTATCACACAAATCTATCAGACTTTTACTTTGTTTTCTTGAATTTATAGTTTACGATGACAATAATCAGACATTTAATGTAAACAACAGATTTTTTCTTCTCAAAATAAGATGCCTTTGTAAGGTCATCTTGTAAATGGGCCAATCCTGGTGTCAACAAAATGCACAGCGTGCACGCAATTCCAATTTTGATTTCCCAGAAATCATGCAATGTGCTGAAAGCTAACTATCTTTATGATTAATGCTGCATTCAAAGGCAGTGGGGGAATGATTGAACCAGAAAATGCTAATCAAATCCTGATAAATTTGCTTTCAGATATATTGGCCAACTGCACCGTAATTTCATGACAATAATTTTAAGTGTTAGTTAATGTGATGTGTTACATAATATTCATAAAAATTATATTCAAGGAGCTTCCACTGACAGTTCTCTAGTCATTTTTTATTGTTAAAGTGACATTATCAATTGCAAGTCAGTTCTGTGACTTCTTAAAACATTCCAAAATGAATGTCGAGCAAAGTTGAAGAATTGAGGGAAAAGTTCTGGTGCAAGAGCTGACATTGATTTCTCTGTGCATTTTCATTATATGCGTGAATAATTAATGGCAACCATCATCATTAGCTCAGATGTAAAACTCATGTAAAGATTTATGAAAAAAACCAAAAACTTTTGCAATAACTGAATGATTAAGCAGTGCATGTATATAAACATGGGATTGGTCTCCTTTGTCTGCATGAAAGGTTGAAGGAACTGCTCATTGGCTACACGTTCCCTAGAGAAGACATACAGTAAATGGAATGATTTTAAACTACGTATTAGCTGTAAATGGAATTTAAGATAAAATGTTTGAGTTTTTAACTTGACTGAATGAAATATACTAATTACTGTTTTATAGGGTTTGAAATAGCATTTTTATCAATTAGAAATTCATTGAGTGATTTGTGGTTACCATCCATTTAATGCAGTTAGATTACATTTATTAACTAATTAATTACTGAAAATGTTTCTAATGCAACTTTGAAGATGATTGGTGTGCTTTACCTGAGGACCTCAAACATCTCAAATTCACGAACCTATAATTCTCAGAGCATCTATCAATTCTATACTTCCTTTATTGCATGAGTGAAGCCATCTGACCAATGTTGGTGTTGGAATCATCAAGTTTTATTGGGTTAAATTCTGATTTTTTAGTTTGATACTAGAGTATATAAGTGCAGAAAATTCAAATTAAAAGTTGATTGCAGAGGCCAGGCTTATATCTATGGCTGTTTATTATGTATGAAAGGCTGACTGGCTTCCATCACGGTACTGTAATTGCAATGACCATGCTGATTGGCAATTCCAGAAATGGTCAGCCTTTTCTGGTGGAAATTTACATGTTGGATATTTGTAAGCATTCACCTTTGAGGGAGTATTCTTTATTCAGTTTAATTCCGGACTTTTCAACAGGCAATTGTGAAATGCAGTATTTCTTTTATACCCCCCCCCTCCTCCACACACACACTTACCCACAAAGTCTCAAAGACAATGACAGTGCAATGACCATGTCAATTAATTATTGCAAGTTTGTGAGACAGGCAAGAAAGATAATAGAATTTTTGAGAATAAAGGAAAGAAAAAAGTATTAAGCTAAGTTTAAGTTTTTTTTTATGTTTAATATGATTGTTAATGTATATACAAAATTTTTTTTTATACACTAGACTTTGACCCGTGCGTGCACGGGTTGACATTGCATATCGAACATTTAGAAATAGGTACATCGATACACCTTATTATTGACATTTACATAACAAAGCTATAAGCCTACAATAATGCTATTAATTTCACTACACTTTCCTTAGTTTGAATAACCTAACTGTGTCTCGGGAAAAGCCCCTCCCTTACTTATACCCGTAAAGTAGCAGAAAATTGCAGAATCGCTCTGGAACGATTTTGGAGAAAGTTAATGAATGATGTTGCCTTGAAAATAACAGTCAAATACATCACAACAAACCTTTTTGAGACTGCAAATACCTTTCAACTAAAAATTTTAATCCATAGAATGGAAGAACTCGACACCTTTTCACCAACGTACACGTAATCGTATATTCTTCGTAAAACTGGGTCTGTAGGACATTATTCATTTTTACGATAAAACATATTCTATCTTCACTCTCCTAACAAATATAATGTAACATTTTTGCATGTAATCAAATATTTTTTGTCATCACGAAGATGAAAGTAAGTGCTTAGTTGAAATGTATATTTGTTATTTTATACTTTCTCTCATAAGAAATCATTAATTTATATGAACAAAATATATAGCAAAAGTCCAATGAAAATTTACCCGTATTTGTATTATCATTTCTGAGTTTATTCAGGCAGATGTGATATTGTGGAAACAAATATAAACTAAAGATCCCGTTAGTGTGAATGTATTGCGCAAGTGCACGATTGTAAAATCCAAAAAATCCAGGTGATTTCCGGGATTTTTTGAGGAATTTTCGTTGATTATTAATTAGCGAAGCTTAACTGAGAAAAAATAAAAACAAATTGGTAATCTTCAAGTACCAAAGATGTTTAAAATATCTAAAACAAAAGACAGTATTCTTCCGATTTCTCGGTATTAAAGACTAAAAATTCGAGTCTATTATTTTAATATAGTAGTATAGATATATTAATTGATGTTAAGATTATGATTGCGTGTAAATTCTAGATTTAAGAGTTTGATTTAAATTGACAAAGAGTTAGTTTGAATTCATCAGCCAGTGTTTATTCTTATCAATATTGCTTTCACAATTTTTGATGTACACAGTAGCCAATATCACTCTAATGCCACTGGAATACCAACAAAGGCAATTCTGGCATCCTGTTAGTGCTAATGGATGGTTAAACTAGGAACGATCCAAGGGTTCTTCTTTAATCTCACAAATTATTAGCAAATCAAGCCTTATCAACTGCTAATTTATCTTCTGAAAGCAGAACTGTTATTCTCTGAGATAAGATGTTGAAAATAAACCTTTGTATGTAAAGACTATAATATCTATTTTTTTCTTAATATTTTTTTTGTGATTTTTTTTTTTTTGTGGAAGATCAATTTGTTTGCGCATGAGTGCATGCATGGGGATTTTGGATGTCAATGCATTTATGGCAAGTGGCTGAATCTGTCAATGAATTTAACCAAGGCCATCAACATCTCTGCAGCAAATGACAAGGACTGTGTTATTGATCTCAAAACAAGTATAAAATTTAGGGGTATTAAGGTATAATTGGACCATTATACTAAACAGGACTTGTTTACGTTTTCTTTGATGAATATTCACCAGTGAACAGTGCCAGCCTAAGCCTTAAGCTTTATATGGTATAGGATTTATCAAAGATATTCATGGCTGACGTTTTAATGTCTGCTCTTCTTTTAAACTAATCTTCTGACTTGTTTTGATGAATAAATGTCCTTCAACATTTAAATTTTCAAAAAGCATGATATCAAAATCAATTCTGGGTGGTAGGGTGAGCATTTACTGCACCTCCCTCTCTGGATCAACATCTCAAAACATTGAGGTGGATGATTGGTGTTTAAATGAAAAGTTATTATTTATTAAAATCAAAATCCACACAAAATGGTGAAACGTGTCAAAATTAGGATTTTCCAAAAATGATCTTGGATTTACAATGTTTCCATCGCATTCATTTGAATATAACCGGAGGATGTGGGTAGCTTACGGTTTATTTCCATTTTTCCAAGTTCATAAAAAGATTAGTCGTGACAATTTGAAATTCATTTGGCACGCACAACCACTTGATTGGAAGACACAGGAGAAGATAATGAAATAAATGTGGTACACAACTACAGGAAAATGGAATAGGTTTTGGAATGATCAAGTCAGTAATGTAAAATGGTGAATTGTTCCTACAGCTATCTGAGCACTGCTGACATTGAAGATGTTGTGAACATCATTATAAAGAAGATGGATCAAAATCCCAATCATTTAAATACGACGGTATCCGCGGTTAATCTTTTCGTGGGGTGTTCCCAGTAAACTCTGTTATACGAATGCTATTTTTACGAAGTATTTTAATAATAATCCATTTTCTGTCTACAGTCTTTTTTTATCCTTGGAGAATGAAATCTTTTTATAAGAATCGATCATGTAGTCACTGAAAGTTAGCATTTTGTGTTTTGTTGTGCCTTCCCTTTCATATGTACAATTTTTACTATTAACAAATATTTTTAATAAAAGTAGTTATATATATAAAACCATGGTGTTAAAATATCAGAAAGTGTAAGAGGTACAAGTTCATATCTTTAGGGGATCGAGATACTTTAGTTTAGCGCCAGTTAACTCACTACTATATAGTATAAATCATGGGATTAGATTTCATGGTTTTAAAAACTGTAAAGGTATATACTGTATTTTTTCTTAAAAGTGGGAAAATGTTACTTTTAATTTTTAATGACTCCAAAACTTAATACATGTACTATGATTTTTTGTGACAAATTTTTAGAGTAAATAGCTTTTTAATGACTTAAGAACTTAATACTATGACCTTTTCTGACTATTTTTTAGAGTGAAAATGTTAATTTCTGTCACACAATGGGAATGGTGAGTTATTCCACAATTCCCAGAATAGAAAAGTTGCTGAAACCTAGCTTGTGTCAGAGTGATTTTTTTTTTTGTTGCCTTGGTATCAGTTTGCTTCCCCTGGTAGAAAGTGAAACCACGCACTTATCTCAGCAACATTGCTCTGCTCTGTTGATAATGGGATTTAATTAAAATTGATGAAATGACATGAACCTGACAGTGGATCATATTTCTGTGCTAACTTCATATTCTTTCTCTCTTGGGAAAAATTTGAATGCAATGAGGATTTGGACGAAAGTTTGCCCTTATTTTGTATGTACGAGGGTTGTCCCAAAATAGCGTAGACAAGTGGCGTTATTCAGTTAATCGAAGACAAAGGAAGTTGAAATTTGTGCCACAAAGGGTTCATGAAATTTGCATTCAAATAATGTTTTAAAATCAAATATTGTTTGAGATTAAATAAGTGAAATGAAAGCATGTTAGATCAGAAATTCGACATGCGGCGCAATGTCAAAAACAAAAAGGTAAAATCAAGACAATGAAATGAAAATTGCGAGGAAAAGTACTTTTCGAATGAATAAATTCAAATAAAACATACATTGATATTTGATAACAATTTTATTATTTACATAGAAAATGTTTTGGCAATAACAAAACTTTTAAATATTTTATAGCGCGTTTTGTGACAAGTTGAAAAGTTAACTCGTAATAAAATGACGATGTCAGCGTTTAAGGCGGCGCAGCAGTAACTGATACAATTTTGTAAAGACCATGAAATAAATCCTAAGCGGCTATGGAGTAAATGAAATTAACAAAATCGATTAGAAATGCGTTTTGTGAATATGTACATAAACAACATTGAAAATATTTGAACAAGTATGATGACAATAAGTGGAAAAAAGAAAAACCCGAAAGATATCAATGGACGTCAAAATGCTGAACGACACATTTCGACAAGACGGACGTTAACTAGACAATAAGTAATACAGGGCAAGTTTGGAGCCGACAGATCGTTTGTACTTCGAAAATATTTTTAAAAAAATTAAACTAAAATATATGTTGAATGTGCACTCAGGGTACATGTTCAAAGATAATATCTTTTTCTGAGACATTTTCGGAAATAAAACGTTAATGTTATCGTAAACGATGTGGAGGGTTTAGCAACAACGTAAAATTTGAAATTTTCGACGTCGCACATTGCGCCGCCTGACAAAACTTGTTGTTACGAATTATTCATTTTATCGAGAGATAAATAAAGTACAGATTTGAATTTTTCAGTATTGTTTGCCAAAGAGTCATTGAAGAAAACATAGAAGTCTAATGAAATTACAGTGAACAGATTTTAAATTATGTGTCCTGTTTACATTATTTTGGGACAACCCTCGTATCATCGGGTTGGAGGAAAAATATTTCATTCCTGAAAATTTAAAGTTTTATCAAAATATAACCTTCATTAAGTATGATTAGAAGTTTTATTTTAGAACCATTTTAACAAGACCTTGGACTTTCAGTAGGTTGTAATGATCTATTTCTTGCGTCAAAACAAGTTGAAATGACGCCGGTGTCAACCGCAATATACATCCATTGCGTAGACTTCGCTCAAAAGCCAGACAAATCCTGTTGATTTCAAAGAGCCATGACTGAGTGGCCTACAATAAAATAGACAGGCCTACGTCACATTGCTGTTTGACACAACTACCCAAAGTCCAAGCTCCTGTCAAATGGTTCTACCTTTTGAAAAAGGTACATATTTTCTGTGTTTGTTTATTTTCTGCTGTATTTTGTGGGTATAAAAATCTGCAGAAATTAAAATTGCAGAATATTCTTAAATTATTCACCAGATGCAATGATTAGCCTATCTACCAGTTATATTCTTAAATATTCTTTTCTAAATATGATGATAGGGACTTATAATCTAGTATATACATGTAGATCTCCAAAAATACATTTACATGACTCTCAAAATGTGACAAAATTTTCAGATATGATTTATTTTTAAGTTGCTGCATGTGCAGTTTTAAGATGTATTCCAAGCACTTGTGTGAAATTCATTCGCAAATCTCATTCAAAACATTAATCTTAGATTATAAT
This sequence comes from Magallana gigas, assembly GCF_963853765.1. Lineage (NCBI taxonomy): Eukaryota > Metazoa > Mollusca > Bivalvia > Ostreida > Ostreidae > Magallana > Magallana gigas. The sequence goes on along the minus strand of NC_088855.1, from coordinate 53,449,568 downwards.
AGCCTAATTAGAGGATTATTCTTAGTAAAATGAACAGACCCTGGTTTAAATTTATTGTTAAAATATTGAATGATTGTGGTCTATCTTTTTTTTTGAATCAACAAAATGTAAATATCCAGTGGCTTAATTAATTGAGAAAACTGTTTTTCATATACTTCTAGACCAATTCAAGCAGTCATGGAATAGTGAAATGTATAATTCATCAAAAGGTATTAATTATAGAATTTTTAAAACCACATTATCCTTGGAAAAATACTTATTAGATCTGCCTTCCAAATATCAGATATCTTTTTGTACTTTTAGAACAAATAATGCTGAATTGCCTATAGAACGAGGTAGAAGGTACGATATACCTCACGAAAACCGTATATGTACCATATGTAACTGTATTGAGATAGGAGATGAATTTCATTATTTATATCATTGTACAGATATAACAATTAAAGATATTAAGAGAGTTTTATACATACCTTCACACTTCTACACACAGCCAAATGTTTACAAATTTCAACAACTCTTTAATACTAATAATAAAAAATTGTTGATTAATCTGTGTAAATTCATTAGAGTTAGCTCTCTAGGTTAATTGCTAATCATACTTTTTTCCATTTTTTTTTCACTTTCATATTGCCACTCCAATGCATGCAATGTATGTATTATATGAATTATTGTTCAAATTTTTTTGTGATTTTTTTCAACACTGTAATTAATGCAGTTCAGAGAATAAAGAAATTGTCATTGTCATTGTCATTGTCATAGATGAACAATCACATAAGGAAAGTGCATGTTAATCAAGTATCTTCAATAATCATTGAATTAATTAAATAATATTGAACAGATAAGTCAGTCAAACAAATTAAATGGTCAATTTGATAACAGGTCACAAGAAGTTAAAAAAAAGAAGATCTTATTAGTTCATCATTTGTAAATATTTATGCACATTTTTGAGCTACAGAACTTTAAATATCATCCAACATAAGACAAATTCTTTACCAGAAATTGTTGGATAAGCATTGACTAAGCAACAATTTCTGCAGCTAGAGTTAAGAGATGTCTGATTACTATTGGGTTGAACACCCTCATTACACACAGTATCGGCAGTAATACTTTTACCCCACATGGAGTCCCGAAAAACTGGTGAAAGATTGAGACAGAATTTGATAAAATGTATAATGATATGCTCTATGTTTAAATTTATTTTTTCTGGTCTAAAATAAATGCAGAAATTGGAAATGCAGAAAATAATTTCAAAGCTTTTAGAGTCTTAACCGCCAAAATTTCAAGCAACAGAAAATACAGGTACATGGTTGTACAGTATGATGTACTGAGCCTGTTGGACAACTAGGCCTATAGGTTGGTAATAGTCCAATGCCAAGTGTTGTAAGATCAATGTAATATAATAAACCTTCTACTGTTTAGACATCAAACTTGATATACTGGTACCCCATAGAGCATAGATTAACTATTATATACCGGTACCTCCTACCAGTAGTTTGAGTTTGAGGTCACAAGGTCAAGGCCAAAATGCTCTCAACATCCACCAATAGGTCTCAATGTCTTGAGAGCCCTTCGCTCGACAAACATACATCATTTCAATACCCTTAAAGGAGTAAAAAACCTCATTTGATTTTTATGTAACAAGGTCAAAGGCAAAGATAGGAAGACTATTGTCATCAGTGGAGCTGAAATATTCTGGTCTTAGAAGCACTAAGCTGCCAAGGAAATGACATTGAGATTTGAACATCTTATTATCCAGTTAGCTGATTATAACTGATTCAGAGCCAAGAAACCCCCTATTGTGAGAAGTTCTCTCTGACAGCATTCAGAGTTGAGGTTTCCCTTGAGAGGTCAGACCTTATGAAAATCTCTCATAGCCTGACATTCTAATAACTAGACTTGATTAAGATTTTTTCTCTGTGCTTGTATTTAAGTTGTAGAAAAGATAGGTACTTTGGCTACATTGTTGCTGATCAGCATTTGTGTTCCCTCTCGCCTTGTTGCATCCTTTGTTGAAGGACTTGGTCACACTCGTATATCAAATGTCATCAATTATTGCACCTCTTCTAACAAATAGTCTCCTGTTCACAACTTGTTTTTGTGCATAGAAGTACATCATAGAATTTGTGTGTCTGAATCTTGCTTTTTGAGAACTGCGTGATGTTGACATTAATGATGTGTGCATGAATAAGTTTTCTGTTGATTGCATCAGACAATAATATTATGTCAGCTAAAAGTTTTACTTATAACATTACATATTTTAAGTTTCTTTTAAATTATAGAAGATTAAAATAAATATAATCATCAAAAGTTTCATATATTCATAATTTCACCCAAGATTTTTGTGATTTATGATATTTCAACTACATTTCCATCAATATATTTACCCAGTATTATAAACTTCAAATTAACTTGAGAAATTTCAAATAACTGAACATGAATTGATGATTTATATAAATCATAGAAAAAAGAAAAGGTGTTCTGCCACAAATGTCTTTTGAGAGTTTCAACAATGTATGAAGTGTTTGTACGCGGATCATCCGTCTCTTCTACGATCTGTTGCTAAGTTTATGAGGAAATGTTCTCTTGAGGCTTCTAAAGTTTGTGTTAAACCCTCCGTTTTAATCCTTTGTTTCTCATTTATCCTAATAATGATTATCCAAAATCAATCTGGATAACTTCATCCTCTGTGGAGGGGCAATTTGTCAAAAGTTGCCTACCTTGAAATAAAAATAATTATTATACCCCCGCTCCGAAGGAGAGGGGGTATACTGTTTTACCCTTGTGTGTCTGTCTGTCCGTCTGTCTGTCCGTCCGTAACAAAAATTTCTGTCGCATTTATCTCAGCAACTATTTATCGCAGATGCTTGAAATTTTAACACAGTGTTTGTTAAGGCATGCCATATCGTGGGATATATTTTTGTACCAATCGGACGCCAACTTCCTGTAAAATGACGACCTTGCTTATTTTTTAACCAAAATTTTCAAACAAATCGTCAAAGAAATCTCAGCAACTGTTTATCGCAGATGCTTGAAATTTTAACACAGTATTTGTATAGGCATGCCATATTGTGGGATATATTTTTGTACCAATCAGACGTCAACTTCCTGTTAAATGACGACTTTGCTTATTTTTTAACCAAAATTTTCAAACAAATTTTCGTCAAAGATTTCTCAGCAGCTATTTATCGCAGATGCTTGAAATTTATACACAATATTTGAATAGGCATGCCATATCGTGGGATATATTTTTGTACCAATCGGCGTCAACTTCCTGTTAAATGACGACTTTGTTTATTTTTAGCCAAAATTTTCAAACAAATTTCCGTCAAAGATTTCTCAGCAGCTATTTATCGCAGATGCTTGAAATTTTAACACACTATTTGTATAGGCATGCCATATTGAGGGATATATTTTTGTATCAATCGGATGTCAAACTTCCTGTGAAATGATGACTGTTTATTTTTAGCCAAAATTTTCAAACAAATTTTCGTCAAAGATTTCTCAGCAGCTATTTATCGCAGATGCTTGAAATTTTTACACAGTGTTTGTTAAGGCATGCCGTATTGTGGGATATATTTTTGTACCAATCGGACGTCAACTTCCTGTTAAATGAGTACTTTGTTTATTTTAGCCAAAATTTTCAAACAAATTTTCCTCAAAGATTTCTCAGCAACTGTTTATCGCAGATGCTTGAAATTTTAACACACTATCTGTTTAGGCATGCTATATTGTGGGATATATTTCTCTACCAATCGGATGCCAGCTTTCTGTTAAATGTCGACTTTGCTTATTTTGCATATTCACATCAGAGCGGGGGTATCACTAGTGAGCATTGGCTCACAGATATCTTGTTGATCCCTAATGAGAGTTGCCTCGACCCATATCAAAAGGTCAATGGTACTTTTAAACAGATGTGTGCATTTGACACGTTTACTGATGAATTGTGTGAATAAAATAGTAATCTAGTTGAATTTTTAGAGACTTTGAGTGAAAATTTTATTTGTCTATCATTTTAAGAAAGTAAGAGGTCAGTGTGACATCAACATTAAAATTTATAATTAGTGTTTTACATTTCAACACAAAATGATAAAAATTATATAAAAATATTTAAAAATCAATAGATAAAATAAAATTGTATGAAAGTTAATGAAAACTAAAGCTTGCAATTATCCCCAACATTCTTAAACTGTTGTAAAGCTGTCACTACTGTAGCATGATTTATAGTAGAAATGGTACATTAATGCTGCAGGGACAGCTCATCTGATATTATTAGATATTGATATTTTAGAATCCATTTGGCTCATATTTCGGACAAGATATCTAGCTAAACCCTTTTTATATTGATTAAAAATATATGCAGGTAGGAGAGTAAACCATTTTTTCCCCATATGAATTGGTAACATATGTCAGACAGTAATTATTTTTTTTTCAAATCGGCTAAAACCAAGTACCGACAATATGTTTTGAGAAATACTTATGGGATTGGAAAAAACCAAAAGTAAACTTTTGAACGTCAAATTAGAAAGTTGTCAAAATTTTTTTAATGTTATGTAAAATAATGTGACAAAAACAATCATTCATGAAATACTCACGTGAGATAGTGAAATTCCACCTCAGTGCCAATAATCATGATCTAGGACTTGGCCGAGCCTCCTCGTAGACCGTGAATTTTGTCCTCTCGGTGGAATTTCACTATCCCACACGAGTATACCATGAATGATTCTATAAATCTTGGCTGAGTTTTTGCTTGGTTTAACATTTGTATTGATCATGGAAAAAGTCATTCAAAATTCATTTTTTGAAATAAATTCATTCCTAACTTCAGGTAATTGTTGGAATGACCATATGTTATTGAAAAAATGGACATAAATGTGAGACACATGGATGTCACAGTTATAACATAGACAAGTAACCATAGCCGAGGGCAAAATTCTAGACAAATATTGTGAGGGACCATCTTAAAATTTATGAAAGCATCAATCCAAATATCAAGCCAAACAGAATCTTAGCTGAGATTATATACAATGTTCCTCTAAATGAAAACAATAAATATTCTTATGAGAATTTTGATAGTTGTAAATATGTCTTTGTCGTTGTGAAATTGTCTAAAAAGCAAAAGGTTTGGTTCAGTAGAATGAGAATAATGACAGTGGAATGAGAATAATGACAGTGGAATGAGGAGCATCGAGTCTTGGCATGTGTCAACAAGCAAAGGAAGTTGTTAATATTGGGAATGCAATGAATAATGAAGGAGTTACTCTATTATCTAGAATTACAAGTGCAAAGTTAAACTCTAAAAAATGGCCTGACATTGGAAATTGTTGTCTTATGGCAGCTAGTGGAACCAGGATCAGCTTTGAAATTATTACACAAGGGGGAGTAATGAGAAGTTGGGTTTCTGCTGCTCATCTGTCATATACGTATATGTGTAATGACAACTAATGTCTATATCAATTTATATCAATTTATTTTTACACCAATGATAACAAGCAAACATCTCTAATGACACAGCCAGTATGCAAAATTCAATTTATCATCAACGCAGGGATTCACAACATTGAAACTGGAAATTGTATAGTCATATATACTTGTATACACTTCAGTTAAAAGTGAGTTAAATGGATGACTGTTAAACATAGTCACACACAATAATCACAGAATCACTGACCAAAACAGTGGAATTTGACAGAGGAAAAAGACATAATCCATTATCAGAACATGTACGTCCAATAATTCTTGAAATAAAGAGCATTACTCATTTGAGGTGGCTTTTTTAAGTATTATTTTCATGAAATTTTAAACAACTAAATCTGTTCATTTAATCAGTGTGAAATCACCGCATGCCAGTATCTAATGAATGCCCAGTTCATTATGGTCATCAATAAAGATGACAACTGGTCAGTTGCTGAATTAGTCCAAAATAATGTAGACAGTTATCTTATAATTTCAGTGGATAAAGCCCTTCACTTCCTTGGGATTTTCCACTGTTTGTTATATATGATTTTTGTCTTTGATGGATATCAGCATCACTGTTTGGGGCTGTTTGCCACTGTTTGCTGAGGACTGGTCGGCCTCTTCCATGTGACGAATTGCACGAGGAAAAGAACATAGAAACTCATGTAGAGAATGGCGAAACGGAGCAATGATGACATAATACAACACAAAATTCACTGAGAAGTTGATACATTGTAGCGTATTGGTGACTAGAGATACAACAACATAGCTGAACCCCTGGTCCTTGCTCAGAAGCATGATGAATTTGGTGATTTCTGATGGAGCCACAAGGATGAAGAAGAAGATGATGATAGTGACCAGGGTGATGTTAATTCGGCGATGAGCAGACAAGCAGGAGGTGTCATCCCGACTATGGAGCAGACGAAGTTGTCGGCTTTGCCGTAAGGCGCGAATTAATTGGAGATTACAGTAAAGTAAGATGGATAATGGTATGAAGTTTCCAAATACAGCCCACAGTAGTTTGTGTGTGTACTGGAAGGAGGAACTTTGGAATAAAGAGCTCATTTGGATCTGTGTGTAGTCCTCTTCTGCACAGTCGTCTGTTATATAATGCCAAAAAGACACAAGGTTGAACGCAATAGAGATGAGAGCCACCACAAGTATACCTATACTAGTGGCTTTGATTGAGATGAACTGACGTGAGCGGAATGGGTGACATATCGCCAGGTATCTCATCAATGCGGTTAGTACTGTCAACATGGTGCTACTGAATATAAAGATACTGATTATGACGGAACTGTACATTGTGTAATACAACATGAAATCACTTCGATGGAAAATTTTCTGGTTGAGAGTTTGAAATCCAACAGGGAATGTAGCTATGCAAAACATCATGTCGGATACTGCAAGAGACACCAAACATATGGTCGTACAGTATTCCACTTCATCCAGCATTCCTGTATTCTTTTTCTTTGTAAAAATGATGACATTTAGAATATTACCCAGAATCCCAAATGAACAAACAACAGGAATGATTATGCGGTATAAGTAATACTGCAGGGCTGTCAGTATCTCAATCTGTTCATCCGTGAAAACCAAAGTGGAGTTCAAATCCTCTTCAGCACCATCAGACGAACAGTTTATGGTCAAATAATATGACTCGTTAGCCATGTTTGTCTTTTATTTTGTATTTTGGTTCCACTTTCAATAATAATGAAAAATTGCTTCTACTTGTAGTAATCGAGCCAGTATCTTCCTACTTTTTACCACTCTTCAGTTTTGAATCGTTTGATGTTCCATTACTGGAGTGTCTACATTGAACACAGGTTACTTAAATTCATTTGAAGTTTGCTGCCATGGAAGGACGTCTTGAAATCAGTTTAGATTATTTACAGGAAGTCCGACAACATGCCTGGATATCGGACTATTAGCATCTTCCTTTTATTTATTTATCTTTCCCTCATCTAAAAGATTTTATTACACTTCTTCCAAGATATTGACACTAAGTAGTATATTAGCACTTCATAAAAAGGATGAAAAATATTTTTGTTTCATTATGGAGCCAGTTTCTTAATGGAATCCAATTGTGCTTCTTCTTCTTTAGCCATTCAGCTTCAATCTGAAACATCAACAAAGAGCTTTATATTAATTATCCATCATGACAAAAACAAGCTAATGTACTCATTAAGTCAACAAAAAAGCTGTGAATTAATTTGTCAAAAACGGCAAATATAAGTGGTAAATTAGAACAAAAGCCCAACCACTGCATCATGCGAGAGCTTCTTTCGATCTGACGACAACTGTGCATGATAAATTGGAGGAAAGGTCTGCAAATAAGGACCAAACTTACTTAGGGTCTTAAATCAAGACCAAATTGATGATCATTTGTACATGATTTAAAAGGACAGAAAACTCATTTTTTAAGGGGAAAAAAAATGGTTTTTCAAAGTTAAATGCAATTTTAAAACAATATACATTTATTACATGACAGTTAGGGAAATATGAAGATTTATTCCCCCAAGAAAAATCATATTTCCCAAGGGCTTCACCCATGGGAAATATGATTTTCTGGAGGAACAATTTTTCATATTTCCAAAACGTTCATGCAATAAATTTTTTGTTATACCATAACAACAAGATTATACAAAGCACATCGAGTTCTAATTGTTTTTTGACCTTACGAAAGCAATAACTTCTGGAATGTTTTATTTTCTGTGTTATTTTCTCTCTTTTTTCATTTTCAAATCATTTATAGTAGTTACCGATAAATTGGCTTTTGTGATTTAAGAGAATATAATGATTAATTAACTTAGATTTAATCATGGATGTTCAGTTGTTTCATGGGAAATGTGTAAATTTTTTATTTGTGTCAAATTTTGCAGTTTAAAACTTAGACAAAAAAAAGTAATAAACTAAACATGATAAATGAAAAATTAACAAAACTATAGCATGTTTGTGTGCTAAAGCATGGAATTGTAGTACATGTACCTGTTTTGATTAAGTTTGATTAGATTCATTTCTATTTCAATGCAAATCAGTTCACAAGTAAAGAAGGCATTATGGTTGGTTCTAACATTTCCTGGCGATGTAAATGAGAGGAATAATTTTCAGTCCCCTGAACGAGAGCTGGGCTATCTATACAGATCAAAGCGTTGTTACCGGATTGTATGCCTGTGATCCCTTCTCCATATCACAGAGCAGTGTGTCTAGGTTCCATTGAGTTAATGAATGAGCAATCGAAAAACATGTCAAAAATATATATCACCTTTGATATATTCCGGTAATGGTGTTACGAAACACTCTTTATACAGGAACTTAGTGAGTTTTGTATTGAATGACGGAACTTCTTGGTTGAACAGTAGTACAAATAATATAAAGCTCCATCTGTATTATGATGCACTCAGAAAAATATCTTTTGATAAACAGATACAACATTATGAGTTGGAATTACTTACTTTAAAAAGTGCTTAAACTTTCCTTTTAAATGTCAGATTATTTTTTTCTTAAATTTTGGGAACTGAAAGTTAAATATAAAGATATCTTAGATCACATTACAGTGTAGAATGGTCAGATGTGTGCTATGTTACATTAAGTCTTACACATGTATATGAATGACCTTATATGGTCAAATATGGTTAGAGGTACAGAATGATTCATTATAATGGGATCTTTCAAGATTTCAATGTGATTACCAGGGATTCCTAATTTTGACCACAAGAAGCAGTGATATGTTTCAAGAACATTCCCAGTCAAATCAAGTCCTCCTTGTTCAGTTTTCTAATGCTTAGATAGTTTTATATGGTTTGTTATATGGGTGCATTGTGCAAGATGAAAACCCTATGTTGATAATTGTTGACTGCAAGGAAGCTTTTAACAAAGCTCAAGTTACTCACACAGCGCAAAGCTTAGTTTCACAAAAAGCTGTCATTTCATTCCAGTTTATGAACAATATGGCAGATACGTGATTAACAATAATTCTGAATCTCAGGGGAAGGACAGGATTGGAGAGTTGTCAAGTCAGAATGGAAACTGGTGGCCTAAATGATGTCATAAATGCATGAACATCTGTACATAGACAGACATGTCTATAAAACGAGTAGTATTAGAGCCAACTGTTTTTATCAATAAGTGCATGCTTTCAGTCTGTACATTTCTCTGCTCATCCATTAATTATCATATAAAGAAGTCCCTTGATCCCTTTAAAGGGACTTGGACACGATTTGACTTAAAATTTTCAAATTTTATTTTTCCATTTTCAATGTTTATACTGATAAATATAGAAGTTTATAATGCTATGTCAAAAGTTGAAAGTCAGATATCAAGTTTTAAGCACGATACAGAGTTTATAATTCTTTCTTTTGTAAACAAATCTCGAATTTTGTCATTTTATCATGTTCATTGTGTGGATGTAAATCTCAATCAAATGTAACTTTCTTTTGTTGATAAAAGTATTTAAGAAGATATTGAATTAGTTTAAATTGTTTTTTACATGTCATTTTGTCTAAGAAATTGTAATTCTCTACATTACATTGTTTTGTAAACAACTATAAGACTCGAGCTTTGTTTACATAACTATCAATTCTTACCTCTGTATCTCGCTTGTAACTTGACGTTAACTTTTAATATTTTGGTAAATCATTTAAAATGCACCAATAAACCATTTTATACATAAAAAATAAAAATCAAATTTTTGATCTCAAATCGTGTCCAAGTCCCTTTAACTGGGTTCATGCACACATGTGTAGATTCTCCCTACCCCTCCCTAAAAAACGAAACGAAATTTTGCAGGTGATAACAGTGGGGTAAGCATTTTTCACAGGTGTTCCAGTCAACACTGACCTGCTAATCAGCCTCGGTGATATTACGGGTATGTCTCCAACCTTCATTAGTCTCAGTGATATTACAGGTATGTGGCCAACCTTCATGAGTCTCAGTGATATTACAGGTATGTCTCCAACCTTCATTAGTCTCAGTGATATTACAGGTATGTGGCCAACCTTCATGAGTCTCAGTGATATTACAGGTATGTCTCCAACCTTCATGATACGCATCATATCATGGCTGTCTCAATGATATATATTGAAGAAATTTTTAAGATGATATACCCCAGGTATATTTGAAAATCTCTTATCATAATCCTGTACTTAGGTTTAACAATAGATATGAAAGGCAATGCATGCACATTTTAATTCCATAAATCTGGGTTATTAAAATTGATGGTGAAACTTGATAATTCTTAATGATAAAATTTTTCATTTTGTCATGGTATTCAAAAAATTAAAAAAACAAATAATGGTTTCACAGCTATATAGTGTTTTATCTGAAATAATTTGTCAGCTAGGAAAATAAACTCGTAGAGTGTTTTCTATAATGTGAAACTTAAAACTGAGTGGAAATAAAGAAGGGTGGGATGGAAAGTCTGATGTCAAGTGATTTCCACACATAAAGATATTAATCAGAATTGAATCAATAGAATTAATGTACTTTTATGTTGTTCCCTAACGTTTTAGTCAATGCACTTGTCATCCCATATACATGTATAATGCTAGTACTGGCATGTCATAGCTAGGGCTAAACTGACACACTGACCTTAAAGTTCTGATGTTTTATGTCTAGCAATGGAAAGAAAATAAAGAACAGAACCAGAACGAATCGGATACAGTAAGAGTAACAATTACTAAATGCTGCTACAAAAATAAAACGGGGGATGGCACAAATATCTCTACCACCCCCTCCCCCACACCCACCCCACCCCCATAATATTGAGAAAATTAAATGAAATAAATGCTAGAATATAACAACTAATTTAATTTAAAAGGATTTTATTAACCAGGTTTTTTAAATGAAAAATCCCCCTATTGTACAGATAACTCCTCCTACAGTTTTCAAGATAGGCTGTTGTTGTAATGCAGATGAATTGAACATGTATCAGGGATATGCATATATTTTTGGATTTGATTTTTGATTATTCATGGAAAAAATACCACCTGTTAAACAAAGTTAATATTTGGCAAAATATTGCATATAGAATACCTAATTTTTCTGGAGGGTTTATCAATTCAGGGTTGACAAATGGATTATGGATACTGTTTACACAAATGAAAACCTGGTTTGCTGTCACTTTTTACAAACATTATAGAATTTCATTTTTCATTTATATGCACTCTTGTTGTCTACAACTTGTTTAAAAATGCAGAAAAAAACAAAACTCTCATATATTAACCAACATATTAAAAAAAGCTACTGACTCTTATACTGACTCAACAAGTTCAAGACTCTCCTGATAGCATCTAAAACTCTGCCCTCTTTCATGTACTGAACAGATTGTGCATGATACAAGTTAATTATATTTATTGAAAACCATGTCACTAGTTAAAGGAAAGTGTTACTCTTGGTGCAACTTCAAAGGCAATTCAGATATAGCAATTTCTTGTAACAGACAATATTTGTATCACGGTGGCACTTACCAGTAAATGTTCAGTTCTGCTACTTTTTATCCTAGTAAGTTAAAGGACAAGAAACCTGGTTAAGAATAGTTACAGGTTCATCTACTCTGTGAAAGGGAGCAGTTAGATTCCCACACTTAAAGGAGGCATCCCAATAATGATTGAGGGTGAAACCTATTCCCAAAAGTAATAAAAAAACAAGTGAACTCAACACTCCTTTTGTCAGTCTTTATGATGCAAATAAATGACCAAGAAGGCAATTTCTCCATGCCCATGCATTCAATTTCCATTATTTGCTAATTGATGCCATAAAATTGGTAAAGTGTAATTAATAATAATGAAGGATTGAGAATTGATAGCTGCCAAGACCCTAGGATTGACCTTCTAAGTATGGATGTTTAATTTTTTTGCGTGATTTATTGCCTGAGAAAAGGCAAGCGGTGGTCAGTGGATCGATTCATTAGGCAGCACAGGACCAGACTGATGGATGCTGGCCTGTGTGTGGTATCATAGCGCTAGCTGTTGTTGAGTCCTTATACTTTGAAGCAATATATTCTTCATTGTTTTTTGGCAGTTTTTATGTTGCCATAATTTCCTACATTACGGAAGAAATGTGTGAAACACAAAGGAGTAAAAGCCGTTACCACGTGATGTTGCAGTTATATCATGATGTTTATTAGAAAATCTGTTTCAAAGGAGCTGCTCTAACGCTGTATCACTTGTCTATTAGTTCTGCTGTTTTTCAGTCATATGAACACTTTAAATTAGCATGCAGCAATTCTGCTTGCGGCAATTGTTCTCTCAATCTTCTAGTACTCAAAAAATTTAGACACAGAGAGATTTTTAACAAAATCTAATGGGATATTAAATTGTTTTTACAATAGAAGAGGAGTTCATTTGAAAAATCTCATCCACAAAAATCAATTCAGATTGTCTAAATTTGTGAAAACTAAATCAAATTAAAGAAATATTGTTAGATTCAAAGACGAAGAAAACTACACATCAAAGAAAAGGTTCTTTTAAGATCAATAATGTTTGCATTACTGTATAATTCAATCTGATTTCCCCAGTTCTGGGCTACAATTTGGAGAAGTAACTAAGGACAATCAGTGTTGTAATTGTTCCAGTATAACTCTTAACTTCATAAACATCTCATTTTAGCTAACTGACAATTAGTTAATGATTTGTGGAGATTTCGTAAGTTGTCTGATACAGACGAGCTGCCAATCACAGTGGTAGACTCCTTACAAAGGTGAAGTCAGGAGAGAGACTACCAAATACATGTATAGAACCCAAGCTGATTAAAACCAGATCCTCGATGCTCACGATAAATGATTATGTTGAATAATGATTATGTCAATATGAACCATTAATAGCTACATTTCACTAATTATCATCAAGTAGGAGCATCCAGGATCTGAAATTAATCAGATAGTAAAAAGAACCAACATTTCATGCATTGATCATCCTTTGCAGAACATATCACTGTAACCATAACAAAGAAAGGACCCGGTAGACTTCATGCTTATCCAATTTCCCCTAAGGAACTAGTATGATAGATAAAAAGATCTTTTTTGTCCAACATTTTAAGTAAAATGTAGAGATCCTTTTAATACTATCTATATTTCTGTCCTAGTGAACCCCCCCCCCCCCCCCCCATGTTTACATAGCAAAGAATTGTAAGCTCTGCAACTCTCTTAAAACTCAACAAATGACACTCAAATTTTGGTTGCCTTTTTTTTAAAAATGCCTTACTGGAGCATTGTAAAGATGAATATCAGAAAAATAATTTTTGACAAAAATCGTGAGTCTACCCCTTTAAGTCACTGCTTCGCAATGTTCAGGTGAGCATTTATAGCTGATAGCTAGGACTCAACGTTGGTCTGGTTTAACATCAAGTCTATACTAAGTTGCAGATTGTTTTTCTAAGAATTCATAATGGATTTTAATTCATTAAAGGTCATATGAAATGATATCCTGACCATATTGAGTTATATACGGGAATGAGTTCATAAGTGCCTATTTAATAAGACTATCATTGTTTTTTTTATATTTTATGCAAAATGTGAGCGCCACAGTCGATCAAAATCACTTATTCACAAAAAGGAACATTGACTTACGCGGCTTACCTCCCTTGCTTAAAACGTCAGTAAGACCCAACAGCCATATAAAGCTATGTTGTGAATACAAATATCCATGTCATTTTGCAGCATTTTAAAAGAAAAAAAAATACTATTCTATATAAAAACTTGTATAATTATAAAATAATCACCCAGTACGTCAGTATTTTTTCTCTCAAGAAATGAAATCGTGTGAGTTTATATTTGATAGCATGTATACATACTCAGTTTCGAGACTGCACGGAGAATGAATGATTTTCTTCTTAAACCCACATGCAAGTTTAATATAATTTTAATATATGCATGTATATATGTTTTATCTCGACCTTTTTTATGAAATTGACATATTCAAAAATAACTGATCGTTTTTTTCCCATTTGCACGTTCATGCGATTCATTAAGATTTTTTTTCTTAACTTATAAGCCTCGTGGTGCCTCATTCGCTTCACGATTATACTGTTTGTTTCGCTTTCAAATTCACAAATATGTTACCATTTAATTATTTTTAGTCTAGGAGAAATTTCTTCAAATGTTTTGTTTTTGAAACGTGTACTTATATTGATATGTGCGGTGTTTCGATTTTACAAACGTGTATACATGTGCGGTGTTTACTCACAGATCCCTTCTCTCCCACTTCCTTCCGCAATTTTTTGTTTCGTTTTTTATCATTATTGATGCTGTTACTTAAAATCTGTTGATTATCTTCACATTCGTTCACAACTATTTTTATCAAACAACATTTATTTTACCGATACATTTCTAAATCCTTAAATGCCATATTTCCGCGATCTTAAATTAATATTATTTCAAAATAAAATTTAAGAATAATTTTGCGGCATTTAACAGCAGCTCTTAAATACAAACTATGTACACAATGCCTCAAACATTTTCATTGGCCTGTCTAATACTTTTTTATGTGACAAAATAAATCAAATCAATTAAAATGCTTTAATTCCCTTTAAATGTAGCTCAATCATTATACGTACCGAAGAAGAAAATGATGTTTCTATTTCAAAAGAATAAGCATAATTCATTTATATATAATCAGCTGTTAATGTTGGAGCATTAATTCTTTCGTTAAATTTCGACTGCAGTACGGGATCTTCATCATGATAGCTTATTCATTAACGACCAATTAAAACTAAGTCATCTGTAGGCTACTATGAAATCAAATTATCTCATTTGAAAAGAAAGACACGTTCATATATGCAAAAATTACTAA
Source organism: Magallana gigas (assembly GCF_963853765.1). Classification (NCBI taxonomy): domain Eukaryota; kingdom Metazoa; phylum Mollusca; class Bivalvia; order Ostreida; family Ostreidae; genus Magallana; species Magallana gigas. The sequence continues at coordinate 53,434,326 of NC_088855.1, read as the reverse complement.
AATTTAATCGATAAACTTCTTTAAAATTACACTAGTTTTAATGCAGTGTTTACATCGGTGGGTCTGTGTGACGTCATAAATCCACAAAATCAAGAACGATAAGCGGGGAAGAATTTTTTGAGGTGCTCAGTTTTCACGGTTATTTCTCAGTAATGTAAAGGCAAAAAAATCTTACATCACGTATTTTAACATTTGTTTATACCAAGCTTTATATTTATGAAAGAAAATCATAGTGTTAAAAATCGTTTCATATGACCTTTAAGGTTCGTTTGAAAGCTGAGGTGTTGTCACATTACATAGATTTCTATCCCTTTTCCTTGATTTATCAGAAACTTGAACTAAATCATAAATAAAGCTCTTCGTGCTACCCACAACTTAAGTACTACTGTAGCACTAAGAAGGAAGCACTGATCAGGGAAATCACTGGGCGGAATATTTTTGCACAAGGTTGTGGAGAAAATAACCCTCTTTGGTTCTTTCTATTACAGACATGATATTCTGCTTGATTTTGCTAATAAAGGATTATCTTTGGTGCACAGGGATATCATTAATCAAATGTTTGCATTATTACATCGCTGTCCTACAGTTCTGGATCTCTTAGATGTATCAGTCAATCTGTTGCATATTTCTAAATAATGGCTGTTAAGATCTCAGACCAGTTTATGAATAATGTTTATTTTAGGATCAGAGATATTATATGTTCTTTGTGTGGAGATTTTGTCTTCTATGTCATTATATTATTTGTAATGCTAAGCACCAAACCCACGAGTTCAGGTGTATTATCAAGTGTATCAGGGATGTTTACATCAAATATTTCCTGGTTCACAATAATTTCGAAAACATTGTATCATATTTAACTTGTGTTGGAAAATTCCTGCTGAGGCTGTCAGAATTGGAGGGTGTAGTTTCCTAAATGCCAGCATAATAAATGCCAATGCAACATGGCATATTTATTGTTTGGTCAAAATAAGAAAAAGGAAAAAAAATAAAAGATAAAGGTACCGGGTAATAAAAAAGATATTGAACATCATTGTGAGCATGATCTGAGCATTTTATATTTGTTATTGAATAAGGAAAATTACTAAATTGAATTCAAGTCTTTTAGAACCATTTTAAGAAGACTTTTGGTAGGATGCAATTATTCATGTCTTGCATCAAAACTATAAAGTTAAAGATGACATGGTTTCAAGAGAAATATGCTCCGATTGCATAGTCTTAGCTTAAAAGCCAGACAAACCTTGCTGATTTCAAAGAGCCAGGGCTGAGTGGCCATGCAGCAATGAAATATACAGGCCTACATCATATTGCTGTTTGACAGACTACTCAAAGTCCAAGTTCTTGTTAAACTGGTTCAGACCTGTAGTCTGGATGTCAAAATGTAATGCCTATTGTGATTGGGGTCATACAATGGTACCTTTCATACATGCTTTATGTGGAAGTCTACCGCTTTTTAACTCTGTCTTCCTCCTGTCACTTTTATTGGACAATATACTGCTTTTCCAAGAATTATGTGAGTTGTTATGATGGATAGCTTTAGATAGCCTCAACAGTAAACCCGACTTGCATTTGATTGCAATATGCTGCATGATTTGTGATAAGCATGTAAACTTCAATTTCATTATTGATTTAATAGTACATGTAGTTTTTACTTCTCTTATTTGTTATTTGTTGGAAGCTTAACCTATTTTTACTGAACAATGACAAAGAATTGTTCAAGTCTCTATACACAAAGATTTCTTCTCCCCCCCCCCCCCCCCAAAAAAAAATAGCCTAATCAATTAGATGGTAATTAAATACCTGCAAACTTTTTTTTAGCTGGTGTTGATATTGCTAAATTTGATATCCTTATTAATACTAATCAGAAAACCTATCTGTATATATAGTATATAAAAATATGTGCTTTGAATTATACACATTCAGATATTTCATTGCTGAATTTATCCTTCATCAATAATGAAAAGTTATGATACCTTAAGGGCTTTTAATAACCTTATGTTGTATATTTGAGAAGCTAATTTGTCATAATCGTAAAACAGATGAGCTAAATTATACACTGTTTGAGTATAATGAATATCATATTTATAAGTTATGACAATACATTATTAGTTTTTTATTAATTGAATATGATATTTATTAGATATAAAGATACAGTATTAGTTTATATCTGCTTTATTAAATCATTTGTCAGCAGAATATAAGTACCATGGGTGTGGTTACTTTGTTTTGGTATTTGCCAGAAAACTTTTAACAAGTATTCTTTCCGCAAAATTAGAGGAGTCTTATTGGATTTGAGGTGTGATCAGAATCAGATGAATCTTACCCACTGCAGACCCGATATTCTACAACTTCTGTACTTAAGATTTGAATTATTGAGACTTAAGTTTCATGTAATATTCAGACTGTTTGTTTTATTCATATATAAAATGAACAGAATTCTTTTAAAAATTTTTACAAATTTTTGATTATGATAAGTCTTTGAAAATCAAAGATTATATTTTCATAGCTTTCTAGAAGTAAGCTTAAGATATGAATTGTGAATTTGTTTGATGGTAAACACTCATATTTACATTTGCAAATATGTTTCCTTAGATAAAGCTATTGAAAATGTTCAAATCTGAGTGAACTTTTTCATGATGTCACAATGATTTACTCATTCACAAGCTTATCACTTGAAGGTTGCATTATTGTAAACATTAAAAAGTTTGAATGGTTTACCTTTTTCAAACATAAATATAAGTAATAAACTGCATTGAATGTTAAAAATTTCACTGGAATTTGAACTTGGTTGGTACATGATCAAATCTCTGAGATTAGCCCTTTGGTCTTCACAGGATTTGTACATGTGACCAACCAAGTTCATATCCTGGTGAACTTTTTTAAATTGCTGTTTATTTCTAAAATAAATGTAACACAAGTATAGACTGCAAAATTTGAACAGAATCTACCCTCTACATGTTATGTTCTTACATGAGAGAGAGAGAGAGAGAGAGAGAGAGAGAGAGAGAGATAAACTAGAAATTAGGGAATGGTTGAGTGAAGAGTTGAATACTTGCACATATATTTCCAGCATCTGTATCTTGTAAGTTGTTATCTGTTTTTCTTTAATCATATCTTATCTATTAGGTATAGCAGTGAGCAACAGGTGGCATTTTGAGATATGAATAAACAAACCGATAAAGATTGATATGTGAGAAGGAGAAAATGTTATACACTATAATAATTGTGTGCATTGCTTAAAACTTGTAAAGATGGGGATAGGAGTGGGGGATGGGGTGGAATTACACTGGGAATGTTTGGTCCCATGAAATCAATGCTTAAATTCTACCAGAACATAGGAAACCACTGCCGACTGATGAGAGTTGTTGGCATCACTGCAATAATACATAGTACTATTTCTTGTTGAGCTTAGATTTGTTTTCTAGTGGTATTTTATCAAAGGATAGCTTTAAGTTCTCCAAAAATAGTTTTATAATATCACTTGATGTAGAGTTGAACTTCATGACTGATTATAGATTATTGTTTTCCATTGATTTTATAAAATATCGACCTGGTATAAAGGTAAAGAAACAGCTGTGTGGATATAATGGATTTGGGTGAATGTCCAGAATTTGGAAGTCCTTCTAAGACCATTATAATTGGAAGATCAGCTACGGTCCTTAGCTATTTCTCCATAAGGCCTGACATTTCAACAAGCTGGATTGATAGAATTAAACATTTTAAATTTGAAACATAAATTTTTTGATTGGTTCTGAGTGTCAAAGGAAACAAAGTGAGTTTCTTCTGCAAATTATGACATCTCATGAAATTCTATGATGAGGACACTTTCATACACCTATCCTCTTTAAAGAAGTGGACAGGCATAGATGATTGAAGGCTATATTTCCCGTCCATGTTTCTCATGAGAAAACAGTCCACCATTTATCTACTGTTAATCCACTGATAATCCATCCTTTTTAATTTTTCCACTACTGTCATTTAACAGTATTTGTTTCATTTATCTACAAAACTTTTCATCAGCCATTCATTTTTCATCTAAAGAACTTTTCTACACATATTTTTTCCTATTTATTTAAATCACTTCCATCTTTTTATTTTAATTGTTTCGTTTATCTACAAAACTTTTCATCAGCTATTCATTTTGCATCTAAAGAACTTTTCTACACATATTTTTTTCCTATTTATTTAAATCACCTCCATCTTTTTATTTTAAATGTGTCAGCCATTTGTCCATCAACTATTCATGTTGAGTAATAAAAGGGAAAACTTTTTTTCCCTTCATATATGTCCATTTATAGTACAGTCTCTAAAATATCCCTGGTTTTTTAAAGCAATTTCAAATATAAAAGCAATCTCTGAATATTGTGGACACAACAACATGCTGATTATTGCTTCTTCATTATCCCCTTGTGCAACTTGTTTTTACTTCCGCTTTGCCAGAGTAACTGCATAGGAGGGTTGATTAGAATCAACTCTCAAAATTTGATGCGAGCAGGAGATGAAGTTCATCCCAATTTAATCAAAACAAGCAGTTGTCTGAGCTGAATTTCAGGCTACATTTCCCGAATTACTAAGAGAAGAACTGGTTTATAATTCATGGTTTATAATAAGGAGAATAAAACTATTTTACTAAAGTTTAAAACATTAGTTGTGTGTTTTTGCTAGTAACTGGAGGAATTGTACAACCATATAAATGTACACCCCCCCCCCCCCCCCCCCCCCCCAATTGGATACACTCAGAGCATTCATTTGGGATCGGAATATTAAATGAAATATTTTAATTCAGAAAGGTTTTAAGAAAGATATTTGATCTCTTCAACTACATGTATATTCCTAAATTAAAGGCATATAGACAGACATGATATCTTTATGTTAAGGACACTTAATATGATAGGACATTCATTTTGGCACTCTTGGGGCCAAGCTGGATTTTTTGTTATTGGAGGAGATCAGAGAGATATTACATGCCATGGAATTAAATTTTTGCTTTCGTATATATAAAAGAAGAAGATTGCTGAGGAAATAGTTTAATAGTTCATTTTAAATTAAGGCTCATTTAGAACGGGTAAGAATGGTGGCGGCCTCACTTTGAATTTTATGCCAATTCTTAGGTTTGTGGGACAAAAAAACTGGGTTTAAAGTGGAAATTTTTTTGAAAATGTTTGGCATATTCAAGCTGCTAGAATAAATATATAGCTGTTTTTAATCCTGTCTGTAGCCAAGGCATGTTCATGTCAAAAATGCTGTTACAGGTAATAGTAGCTGTTTATTCGTATATAACAAGGGCCACGCCAATTAATATACAAGGCACCTAGATGCACAGTTTCACAGTCATTATGTTTTGATTGATTTCTTCTATGATCTCTCATGATCACCGCCATTAAAAAAAAAGAGTTGCCTAGCCATAATCTGGTTATCTGTAGATGATAGCTTATCTGAGAACACTCAAAATCTACATCTTTATTGAGTCAAACATGTCGACAACATACATCTGGTGTTCAAGTACTTGGATGTTGCAAGCATCAGTAGCCCTTTTCATAAAAAATCTTACAATCAATTCTTATTGTAAGTGAAAACTTAAGCTTTTGTTCATTTTCACAAAATATCTAATGAGATTCTTGCATGTAAAATTTGTCGTAACTTTATTATGATTGCATGTACCCTCTTGTATTTATTTCAAACTGTAAGAAATCATTACATGATTTAAAAAATCTAATTTTAAGCTAATTTTAACATTTTGAAACACATTATACCGTTATTTTGCATTATGTAGCAGTCATTGATAAATTCTCCAAAAATTTTTTAGGTAAATTTTTGTCGTAAGATTTTTCCACGTCACACTGAACACACATTGTGATTGTGACATCATTGATTCCTACTACTGGTACATCACATTAATTTCACTCAATGTAAGAAGTGTACAAGCACTTTAGATTTTGCGTAAGAGATTCTTAATACAGTTGAACTTCGATATCTCGATCACTGATATCTCGAATACAATGTATATGTTGAAGTGATTTGTAAATCCAAACCACTTATTTTTTAAAGTATTTTACCCTCAATATCTCGAATACTTGGATATCTTGAAGTTTTGAAATAGTCCCATCCAGTTCGAGATAATGAAGTTTGACTGTATATTAATATTTTTTGTGATAAGGGCTACAGCCTTAAATTACTAGATGAATTTATGTATTCTTCCTCCACCCTCCTTTTTGTTTTAAAGATGTAATACGCTGGCTTTGACATGCACTTGAACAACTTTTGGGTGTTTATTGTTGCAAGTATTGGTAAAAACTGCAGATATCTTGACATTTTGTTGCCTAAATGAAGCAATCTTTTATGAGCTAAAGATAAATCTTGGCGTTTGAATGAAATTAGGATTGCATGCAATCTTCCATCACTACCATAATGCTTGTAGCTATATATAGCTGTGAGAGTCGCTAAGAAATCAGAAACTTTATGAAGTCATCATTGATTTTTGACTGATTGAGATGGATGCTTATATTGATTCTGAGCAATTTGTTTTGTGATCCCAATTGAGTATGCTGTGTTCCCAAACCTAGATGACAATAATTAAACAATAAAATGCTTTCTTTGGTGATTCATATGGGTATGAAAGTAGCGACATTGCAGAAAAAATACAAAACCTGCATTAGCAGATAACTGGTATGTTAAATTTATTTGCAATGATTGCTACCTTCATAGCTGGCATGAATCATTAAAGATAATGTTTTATTATACCCCCGCTCCAAAGGAGAGGGTGTATACTGTTTTACCCTTGTGTGTGTGTCTGTCTGTCTGTCCGTCTGTCCCTCTGTCTGTCTGTCTGTCTGTCTGGCCGTCTGTCTGTCTGTCTGTCCGTCCGTAACAAAAATTTCTGTCGCATTTATCTCAGCAACTATTTATCGCAGATGCTTGAAATTTTAACACAGTGTTTGTTAAGGCATGCCATATCGTGGGATATATTTTTGTACCAATCAGACGTCAACTTCCTGTTAAATGACGACTTTGTTATTTTTAGCCAAAATTTTCAAACAAATTTCCGTCAAAGAATTCTAAGCAACTGTTTATTGCAGATGCTTGAAATTTTTACACAGTATTTGTATAGGCATGCTATATCGTGGGATGTATTTTTGTACCAATCAGACGTCAACTTCCTGTTAAATGACGACTTTGTTATTTTTAGCCAAAATTTTCAAACAAATTTCTGTCAAAGAATTCTCAGCAACTATTTATTTATTTATTGCAGATGCTTGAAATTTTAACACACTATTTGTTTAGGCATGCCATATTGTGGGATATATTTTTGTATCAATCGGACGTCAACTTCCTGTTAAATGACGACTTTGCTTATTTTTTAACCAAAATTTTCAAACAAATTTTCGTCAAAGAATTCTAAGCAACTGTTTATCGCAGATGCTTGAAATTTTTACACAATATTTGTATAGGCATGCCATATCGTCGGATATATTTCTGTACCAATCGGGTGTCAACTTCCTGTTAAATGGCGACTTTGTTTATTTTTAGCCAAAATTTTCAAACAAATTTTCGTCAAAGATTTCTCAGCAGCTATTTATCGCAGATGCTTGAAATTTTTACACAGTGTTTGTTAAGGCATGCCATATCGTGGGATATATTTTTGTACCAATCGGACGTCATCTTCCTGTTAAATGAGTACTTTGTTTATTTTAGCCAAAATTTTCAAACAAATTTTCCTCAAAGATTTCTCAGCAGCTATTTATCGCAGATGCTTGAAATTTTAACACACTATTTGTGCCATATTGTGGGATATATTTCTGTACCAATCGGATGCCAGCTTTCTGTTAAATGTCGACTTTGCTTATTTTGCATATTCACATCAGAGCAGGGGTATCACTAGTGAGCATTGGCTCACAGATATCTTGTTGTTTATATTTACATTTTTTTTTAACAAATTAATGAATTAATTGTAAAGTGAAAGTAAATAAACTACGCTAGCACTTTAAATTTTCACATGCAAGAGAATGCTATTTTCTACATGATAATGACACGGTGGTAGAAACAAAATATCACCAAACTCATCAAAGTCGCAAAATTACATACCGGCAAGTGATTTACTGCTGTTTAATGACAGGATAGGAACTGAAGGCTTTTATTGCTTCAGTAATAAATACCTTACTCACAATAAGGGAATGCAATGAAATTCTAAATTTACTAACAAAAAAAGAAAAGGAATAATTGTGACCATTAAATCATTTATCTTTGAACAGTCAGAGATTTTGTAGCATTGGTGCCAAGATTAAGATTTAATAGATTCTCTAAGATGTAAAAAATTCTCATTAGATATTAATTGCCTCAAGGAAATGAATATGAAGAGGGAACTTTGTCTCGGAGGATTTCTCATCTGATGCAAGATAATGATGTAAGCTTCAATTTGCTGGAATTAGGCTATTTGGGTGAAATTTGGTAGCAAATGGGGAAATATAAGAAAAGACTATGCAGTGGTAGTGAAAAGCACAGAATATTGTAAATGCTATTGCAGAATTGGTAAAAACATATTGCAATTTTCTTGGATCAAAGATTTTTGTAATATGTTTGGTAATGTATCTCCTCAAGTTAATGTATGTGCACAGAGAAATAACCAAGTTTCCTGGTAACCTTAACAAGTTTCTCCATACAGTACTTATTGTTATACTAAAAAACCCAAGATTTGGTTAAGTTTGAGAGAGAAGCCTGTACTCAGGCAGCATGAAAATGAATCACAGGGAAAACATTTGTAAAACTCTAGCAATTGAGATTTAATGCAGGGGTGGTATAACTTCCGTTAACCCTGGTCCTTCAGTATTTTAGTTGTTTACTAGAAATTCTGTTCCTTAACATAAAAACCATGGAAAATTTAGTTTGAATGCAGGTGTCTGTCATCTGCAGACAAGTTAATTCCCTATGATATTCCCAGCATTTTTGACTTTTAATCGCTCTTTTTAATCACTCTTTTATGTAAATGAAACTGAATATAATTGAAGTTTAACTTTGAGGACCTTTGTATTAATTATTATGAAAATGCAGAGTTTGAGTTGTTCATTCTTTTGTGACACAAGGGAGACACTATTAAACTTTATTATGATGAATATTGCCGAGATTTACAGATTTAGGTACAATTCTGATTGCAAAAAATACTGATTTGCTGCACCTCTCCACTATAACATTCAACTTTGCAGCATGTATTGATGAGTTGTAAACGAGGGAATTTAAAGAGCTTTGTTCTCTTCCTTGCTCGTTAAATAGATAATGGTTATTGAGGTCTTAGTTGTTCATTTTAGTTTCACCAAATACCTTTAGCACAATGAGCAGAGATACTTCACTTCCAAAATGATATTCTGATTATTCATAGTTACAGTTTATCTACTTATATAAGATCAGGCATTAACTAGACAAATGCTGTGATGTCAAACAGCAGTTTATAAAATTATCGAAGTCGACTAGAATTGCTATCAACCCTGTGTAACTTCTGTCACAGTCCACTGTTTTCGACCAACAGATTGTGTTATTAACGTGAATGAATCTTAACTTGACAATCAATTCTGACAGTGGGAAATTGGAGAAAAAAACAGATAACAATCCAGATGACAGGAAGATGAGAGCTATTGGTTAAAAACTGTTGTTATACTGTTGTTTCATCAATATTCATGATGAACATCAATTTTTGTGGATTTTGTTGTAATGGCATTATCCAACGAAGTCAAGAATTTTTTTTAAAGGTTTTATTTATTAAGAACTTTGTTAATACACTTATACAATAGTTTATTTATCCTTAAAACAATGAATTTTAACTAATCCTTGAAATATATGCTCTCGAAGATTAATGAGACCTCAGTAAGTTATTAAAGTTTATCCCTACAATTGTCTGTGTGTCTGTATGTGTTCAATTGCTGACAGATAGCGTACATTTTTATTAAATAAAAATCATTAAATTTTTCCTGGAAAACAATATTTAGGCACAAACTTTTAGAAAATTTTTAACTAAAAGTTTCAGTTCCAAAGTTACAATTTTTTTTAGAAATGATTTAGATATCTTGACAGATATAGGAGAACAGATTTGATACAGAAAAGTACTCACTTGTCACTGGTGATAGAGTCCTGCCAGGCTAGTGCTATCCTCCATTGTTTTATACAGTATGAGAGGCATCAATCTGATCAATAAAGTCAGCGGATTTAATGCGACTCTCTCCTATATATCATTGCTGCCCTCCCATGCACCCCCTACTGCTGACGCTGCGCACTGGCTGTTAAACAGAAAATTTGTTGAAGTGATTGACAGCAAAAGAAAGCAAAATACTCTTTTATTGTTGTATTTTATTTCCCACAACAATCGCTCCGGTTCAAGGATTAAGGGATATATCATAGTTACAGTCTTAAGACCAGAGGATCAGACTTCTCTATTAATATACTAGTATATGAGTTATAAATAGCCAGCCAACTTCTCAAGATTGTTATCATACACCATGTTGCCCTGAAAAAATTATCATTATTCTTCAAGAAGGTTTTGTACATCATATCAGAGATGAAAGCTAATAACATAATAGATACATTGATAATTACTGCATCTACATTAAGATTTAGTATTCTTAGCCCATTTTAATATCAATATTGCAGTGATATGTCAAAGAGAGAAAAAATGATTTAATATTTGGTTATTCATTTAGTTTCTGTGCGAGATGGAAAAGAAAATGTACAATGTGATATCCTGATATCAGAGTCATAGAGGAGTGTTTGGCCAAGCTGCTCTACCATTTAAACTCGAAAATACTTGCTGTTCTTGAATCATCAGATACAGTTGATGGGCTCAATAGAGCATATGTTCTAAAGTCCCAGCATGTCTATTTCAATCAGTTGACTGTAGAACTAAAAAGTATGTTGCTTCATTAAAAAAATATAAAATAGTTTCAAAAATGAGAAGTACCAATATCTGTCTTAAACCTGAATGAGGGGTATACACAAGCAGAGCCCCTTATATCCATGACTGTCCATTTTTCTAAACACACACAATTATGAAGGGATCATCCGGAATTAACATGTTTTTAGATACGTTATTTCTTAGTTGCTAAGTATGGACACTTTAAACTCAACAAAAGTTGACCCTCATAAAATTTTGACTTGACAATATACACAATTACTATACACACATAAATAAGATTAACAAGTCAGAGTGTATTATCAGAGCATCCCTGGTTTTTAGGTCAAAAGATGTCATTGCAGGAATCAAACAGAACCTTTTTAAAGTGTTGACTAGGCTCCTGTGATCCCTGATTAAAGTCAATGTCATTAAAATACATTGGATATTGGAATCTGATGTTCCATTTGATTTAATTAAATCTACCTTCCAAGTAGTTGAAATGATGATAGCTATGGTCTTCAGGCTGCTATTGTTGGAAGGTTGACACCCTTACTGTAAGATTAGAACCTGATTTAACAAGAGCTTGGACTTTGGGTAGTTGTGTCAAACAGCAATGTGATGTAGGCCTGTCTATTTCATTGCTGGCCACTCAGCCATTGCTCATTGAAATCAACAAGATTTGTCTGGCTTTGGAGCTAAGACTAGCAATCTATATTTCACTCGAAACCAGTGTCATTTTTAACTTGTTTTGATGCAAAAAATTGATAGTAACGTCCTACTGAAAGTCCAAGACCTTGTTAAAATGGTACTACTTTCTGGGGACAATATCATATTGTTCTTACTGACACATTTGTGACATATGAGAGTTATAATGATCCTGTTTGTTGTTCAGAATCATAAGTGGCATATATGTTTCTCGAATTTTCCCTCATTAAGTACTTTACTAGAGCTTTTGTGTGTCATCACTGAATTCCTTTGGTGCAGGATCAGTACACTGCAATAGTGTGACAGTAGGGAATAATAGGTCGTTCAGCCGACCCAGTTTACGTTAATCAAACAGAATCATGGTGCATTTAAGAAGCGGTTCCCCATAGTACTTCAGTATTGTTTACTGTGTATTATACATCATTTATCAGTGCTTGAACCCCAAAAATATGGTCACTTGGTTGTTTTTTTTGTATCTCAGTTTCCAGTATATATAATGGTATGTCATTTAGTGCACAAACATCAAATTGCCCTATAAAATCCAAAGTAGTTGCTTTATTTACTAGGTCCTGATCATCAAAGCCAATTTAGACTCCTCCATGTTATTTTTAAAAAGAAAAGTTCTGCATATATAGCAGTGAAGGAAATTTTCAAAGGACTACATGTGGTATTATGCATTTTTGCCCCCAAAATTGAAGTTCTATAAAGAGCTTTAGAATAAGGTTGAAAATAGTTTAAATCATATTGAAATTAAGTATGTAAAAGTTATCACTCGGCCAAGTAATGTCGTAATGTAGAAATGACGTCATGGAGATTGTCTTATCTTAAATTATCATTGAATTAATGTTTTGGAGCAAAATATGGGTGTTTTCCAATGGACTGGGAAGCATCAACCACATGCTTGCTCAAGTACCATTTTAAACAATGATGTGTATAATTATTCATGAAGAAAATCCTATGTTAAAATCGTACTTGCATGAGCAGATCTGTGCTCTATACTCTGAAGGGGGGGGGGGGGGGCTTTATAAGGCCCCTAGTGGGTCCAGGGCAAAAGTAAAACAGTTAATAATAAAGACTCACAAATTGTTTATTTTCTTTGCCAGAAGGAATATTGATGAATTAATGTTATTTTGATAAAAAAAAAAAAATTTTTTGGGGGGGGGGGGGCATGCCAGGTGCACCACTGATCATTTCAAGTCTTAATTAAAGCCTTTTTTTAACAAATATCTGATTTGATTGAATTTGAAAATTATTTATTGACTATTCAATGTTTACCCATAAAGAATGAATACAATCAAAAGTTGAACTTACAAATAATTTTCTCATCATCTACAGGGTTCATCTAATCTCAGTGTCATTCATGAAAAGAATTCGTGTGTATGTTGGTGGGGGGGGGGGGTTCTCAGGACTTTATCATGAAGTGAAAAATGCATTTATAAAATCAATCTAAAGCAACAATTGACTATTAACATCATGGTAATTTGCTATATAATAAGAATCTTCATGGAAATAATCTATTAACAAAAGGTGGTAAAGTTTCATAAGTGGATTTTTTTATTATCAGTATACTCTTTGAGGAAATTATCTTATTTCAACCTCATAACATAAAATGTATAAAAAGTCATGTTTGGATCGGTTGTCTAACCTCAAGGGTAATGTCTGCCATCAAGATCAAGTGAGTCTGACAGACAAGTGCATGTGTGTGAAACAATGACTTTAGTCAGGATGTGGAGGGGTATAAATATATTGGTGATATGAATTTTCATTGAGTTTTTCATTTTAAAATCAAAATACATTGCGCATTATATAAATTCACAATATGTAAAGTCAAAAATGCTTAGTATTATTAAAAGATGCATATAACTGATCATAAAGATATTAGAAATAGAAAGAGTGCACAGTATATTTGGCAAGAACATGTCAAACCATTGATCTTGAACATCACTTAGATGCCACACCCATGTATTTAGAAATAAAATGAATTACTTGCATAACCAATCCAATGTAATGCAGTAGACAATGCCTCCAGTTTTGTTATTTCAGACCTCCATTGTACCTTAAGTTTCATGATTAATGTTCAATACCAAGAATACCCACCCTAAAATGCATCTTTCAACATGCAGATACTGAACAATGAGGTGAAAAAAATATTTGAAAACAACACCTTCAATCATATATGAACCTTTCCAATATAGGTTAATTTATTGCATGGGTGACATAACAGACAAAGCATTAAAAATTCATTGAAAATATTAAATCCTTTTTATACTTTCAACAACAGCACAGCTTAAATTACGGTAGTAGCACAAATGACATCAATTTCAAGACAAAACTATTCTATATCAGGCATTTGAAAAATAAAACGAGGCCCATGGATCTTAACAGGCACCTGATTTTATATTGGGAAGAAACCATATATTGCAATACTGTTCAGTGCAGTCATTGATTGGGAACATGAACCAGTACTTGTCTATAGTGTGCAGGTTTTTTCCTGGCATTGAGTGTTGTCTCCATTCTTGATTTACATTTGTTTTAAATCACTGCCTTTTTCAACAATGTTAATAAGTAATTTGATATGTCTGTATCAATTTTTCGCTGAATCTTATATTAAAACAATTATTGTTGTTTATTTTTTATCAATGAGATGACTAAATAGCTTAGTACCTTCTCGGGTAGTTAAATCATCGTAATGACCTTAAAAAAACAGCAATAATTGTATAATATTTTGACATATAAGATAGTAATGTAAAATTTGATTTTGCTTTTGATACGTTAATTTAAATTTTTTTTTTTTTTTTTTTTTTCAAAATTGTTATAACCTTTAATCTTATTTACCTCTGTTATTGATTCTTAAATTGATAAACACCTGGACTCACTGCATAATTGCATTTTCTCACAGTTTGTCTGGTACAATTTTAACCCTATTTAATTTTTTTTTTATATATGTTGCCTTTTTACTTATGTTCCTTCCTGACAGTACAAATAAATTGTAAAACACATATACCTTTAATTCTTCTTGAAAATAATCTCAGAACATCCTTGTAGAACAGGAACTGCTAGATTTTAAGAACATCTCTAACAATGAACTTGCATGCATCACAAGATGGATATCATGTATGGCCTTCCAATTTCAGATTGTATCAGGTGTGACTTCATCTCTCTAATGTACTCAAGAGGATTTTTTGTCCAGCATATTTTCTAAAAGGTTGGGAGTTTCATGTCTCCCTTTTTGTAATTTCACTGTTCCAAGGTTAGTTGCTTATTTAATGGCCTTCTGGCAATTTTTTATCAGTATATATGTATCAATAAAAAGTGATACCGGTATTTTATTCCTAGCTGAAAAAAAAATTAAAAACTAATTTAGTTTCTGTAAAAGTAGAATGTTCAAATTAACAATTAACGTTTCTTCAAAAATCCTTTTTGAGTATTTCTAAGAATGGATATTTGATAAATGGTAGATAAGGACAATTTGAGGTCTATAAAACAGGGTTCATTGACAACAGGGGAAAAATCAACCATTTACAATTTTTGAAACAACACATATATCAAAAATATCTAGGTGTATATGGGATTGTGTCTGGATAATGCTGTGGGACTGTTGGGTGGATTTTTAAGTGCTAATTGTGTGGGTAACAGTAAACAATATGGAGAATATCCAAGCTCTCAGACAGGATCTAGCCTGATTATGTCAGTTGATGAGAAAACACATTAAAATTTGAAAGGCTGCATTGGCTTGACTCTTTTCTTTAGTCTCTCATAATGCCATCAATTTTGCTTTGTTACCAATATGATAGAATCTGAAAGTTAATTTGGAACTTTGATTTAGATATATTATTGTCTGAATGACTGATCGAGCATCTTAAACATTAATGCAAGTTGAAAATGGCAGGGGGAAATTTAATGAGACTGAACTTCAAAGTGTGTTTATTTCAACCTGTCACTGCTTTGCAGTCCTAAGTCCTGGCTTTGATTATATTCTTTGTTTTAATTTTCCTTTACAGAATGAGCCTTTAATGTATTTTTTTTTTAATTTAAAAAACTCTAAAAAACTGTTAATGTTGCTTTGTGCTCTGAAACTCTTTGGAACTTCCTGATTGAGAGTATGTAGAGATGAGAAGAAATCTCTTCCGTTGGTGCCAGGGGACACTATCCGATACCTTTCTGAAGTTGTCATTAAAGGGAGACAAATTCACCGCAGATGCTGCAATTGATTTTATCATCGCATTCCAACTATATCAAGATGTGACCATCTTTGAGTACTTAATTGCACTCTAAAGTGACACAGAGCAAAGTTTAGTGCATGGATTAGATGCCAATAATGGCAGCTTGAGTATAAATTGTGTTGTCAGTTGCAAACTTCGAAGCTTTATCAATTTATCTTGATTGACATTATTAATGTTATCGCTGCATGTTTTGTACAAAATAATATAGGAAATGAATTCTGTGCAGTGTTAGACTAATAAATAATAGTGTACATTGTATTACTTTGACAATGCCTACATTACATCACAATATGATTCATATTTAGAATGTACTAATTCTGAATTCAATAAATATTGTAACGTTTAAATTTTTTCAATTAATGTTTCTTTTTTGTACATATTGTTACAAAAACTAGATTAAGGTACCGATGTGAACTCTTTTTTTTTATATAAATCACTTCACAATTTATATGAAGCATATACCAGTAATCTGTGTTGAGGTATAGCCATGGTTAAACTTGTAAGTGGTGGTCAACAAGCGGTCTATCATATAATATATATCTACCAACATTTTAAAATCTATGACTTTTTAGCTGTAAACTTTTAATCATGAAAGAAAAATCCATATATTTTAATTAGCTTTGAAATTGAAATATTTTCTATATCTTTTCCAGAGCTTTTATTGTCTTTAGGAGAATAATATTATACTAGTAGTCTAAAAATTACCATGATCACAAAGTTCACTTACAAAGGGTAATTATTTCATCATGCCTTTAATGTTTATGAATAAGCTATGTTTGGTAAGACAAGCTAATAGGGATCCACATTAAGAGCCTTTAAGAAGGTGATATGGCGGAGACCTCAGCTGTGTTTCTCAGAGATCAAAATAAGATTCGAAGTCCAAGGCTGTTCAATGACTACTCTGATACAGTGAGTGGACTCATTTCTGCCCAATTAACACTATTTTGCCCAATAATTATTTCCTCTCTGTTTATTGTATATAGTGAAACACCCTTTGGACAATTTTGACTAAACAAATATTACCAGGCTTCATATTCCATCTGGTAATTAATTTCCTAGATTATGAAAGTATCACTGCAGCTGTGATATAAGTAACTCTGGCCATCAGTGGCAGGTACCGGGTCCTCTAGCCTGCAGCATGCATCTGATCTAACCTCAATCCTAGCTGAAGTCAACCATCCAAAGGCCACAGGAATGTATATTGAAATCATTGGTTGAAAAGATCGATTCATGGATAGCTATAGTTTTAGGTAAACATGGTCAAGACACCAGTAGATCTATTTTAAGTCTAGTGGTTATGCAATCAAAAGATAAATTACTGGTTGCATTTCAAGAAGAATGAAATGTTAAGTCTTCATTTTATTACCACCAATACTTTTGTAATGCAGATTCAGAGATATAGGGGAAAAGATTTATTTTCACCTATATCAAATTCATTCATCATTTTAAACCATGCAAATACCAAGCATTCTGATGTTTATGACCTGCAGTGCACAGATTGATTTACTGATTTGGAATTTCTTTTCCTAGAATTTTAAAAAAGGAATGGGTGTACAGTTAAACATTCATCCAAATGATTAATAAACTTTAGGAATGCAGAGACAACAGGTGATGCCCATGGGTCATGTTGCTCACCTAATCTGGTTTAGACTAACTCAACTAAGGCCTCTGTGCTGTTACTGCTGTAGTGCTTAAACTACGATCTTGATTCTCACGGGGAGTTATATTCAGCACCAGAAAAGACATTGCATATAGCACCCCCCCCCATTTCGACTATATGTGGCGTCTGACACACAAGGGGTTACAATATGATGTGAGCTTGAAAATGCTTCAAACTATATATGCCTTGCATTTATTTGTTTTCTGGATTAAAGCCATAATTTTCAACACCAGATTTTTTCTGTCTCTTTCAATTTGATCCCCCAGTCTTCTCTTTTACCCTGTTAGATTAAGGTATAAATGATGGTTATTTAAACTTGAGTTTTGATTATTTATTATAAAATGCATGTACTTTTGATTTTTTTGACATAAAACTTATAGTGCATGACCAAGTTGGAATATCATCTTTGCCACACCAATTTCTTCTTTTGTATGAATTGTTAAATGAATTTGATATACTCTTCTGATCCAACACTTAATAACCCTCATTTTTGGGCATTACGACCAATCCTTAAATTCACCTCAATATTTTACAAGTTGTACAATACTGTATACAGGGTTAAATATGTTTGCCCTGTGTTAATTTCACCCTTATACACTTGTAAATGGCTTAGTCTCATAAATTCACCCAGAAACAGGCATATGGAAAGAAATTAATCTATCTTGTTAAAATTTGCCTATAGTCTTAAAGTTGCCCACAACAGAGTGAAAATAAAATGGAGGGGGGGGGGGGGTAATATTTCCCTGTATACAGTATTCTGAGCACTGTTCAGATCAGCCATCTTTACCATTTATTTTTCAATCCAATGATATAATGCACATGATAGATATTATGAAAATGTATCTTTCAGAGGGTTGAATTTTCCTCAGAATATCATTAATGCCCTTGTTTTCTGAAAATTTTATTTTTAGCTCACCGAGACGAAGTCAGGGGGAGCTTATGCTATACCCTCGGCGTCGGCGTCGGCGTCCGGACCTGGTTAAAGTTTTTGTTGCAGGTCCTGTATCTAAGCTATTACTTGTCCTATCTTCACCAAACTTGCATGGATGATGCATCTGGACCTACTTATGGACTTGAAAGACTTGGATGCTGAATCTGAGTCCTAAATTTCAGATGCTGGAGGAGGTTAAGGTTGTTAGACCAGGTTAAAGTTTTTGTTGCAGGTGCCCTTTGATAGCAATATCTAAGTTACTGCAGGTCCGTACTTCACCAAACTTGCATGGATGGTGTGTCTTATGATACTGATGCACCAGACAGGCTTGAGTGCTGAATCTGAGCTATAGGTTTCGGATGCTGGAGGAGGTTAAGGTTTTTGGAGCAGGTGAAAGTTTTTGTTGCAGGTGCCCTTTGATAGCAATATCTAAGTTACTGCTGGTCCATACTTCACCAAACTTGCATTGTTGGTGTGTCTTATGATACTGATGCACCAGGCAGGCTTGGATGCTGAATCTGAGCTATAGGTTACAGATGCTGAAGGAGGTCAAGGTTTTTAGAGCTGGTTAAAGTTTTTGTTGCAGGTGCCCTCTGATGATTATATCTTAGTTACTACTTGTCCTAACTTCACCAGACTTCCATGAATGGTGCGTCTTATGATACTGATGCACCAGACAGGCTTGAATGATGAATCTGAGCCATAGGTTTCGGATGCTGGAGGAGGTTAAGGTTTTTAGAGCTGGTTAAAGTTTTTGAAACAGGTGCCCTCTGATGATTATATCTTAGTTATTATTTGTCCTAACTACACCAGACTTCTATGGATGGTGCGTCTTATGATACTGATGCACCTGACGGGCTTGAATGCTGAGTCTGAGCCATAGGTTTCAGATGCTGGATATGGTTAAGTTTTTTGGAACAGGTCACATGTTTAATAGATAATAGTACTATTTCAAACTTGCATAGTTGATTAAACTGTAATATGAATGAATCACAGAGGAAGCTTAAGATGCAGAGCTTGATCTCCATTATCAAGGATGCTAAAAAATATATCTTAGTTATTACAGGTCCTAACTTCACCAAACTTGAATGGATGGTGTGTCTTATGATACAGATGCATCTGACAGGCATGGATGTTGAATCTGAGCCATAGGTTGCGGATGCTGGAGCAGGTTAAGGTTTTAATTGCTAGTGCCCTCTGATGATAATATCTTAGTTATTACTGGTCTGAACTTCACCAAACTTGCATGGAGATGCGTCTTATGTATACTGATGCACCTGACAGGCTTGAATGCTGAATCTGAGCCATAGGTTTCGGATGCTGGATGAGGTTTAGTTTTTTTGGAACAGGTCACATGTTTTATAGATGATAGCTTGCATAGTTGATTTTACTATATTATAAATGAAACGCAGAGGTTACTTCAGATGCAGAGCCTGATCTCCATTATCAAGGATGCTAAAGAAATCTCCTACCTCACTCAAACCTGCTCGATAGATAGATGTGTTTGTTGTTAAATGATATAACATGATTCCTATGATATAGTATTGTATGGTATGAAACAATATTGTTTAATATGATACAATATAATATCATATGTAATATGATAAAAAGTTATATGATACGATATAATATTGTATCAATTTTTTGATATTTAATGTTATGATATTGTAACATGATATCGTTATGTAAAGTATTGTATATTATGATACAATATTGTATAATATTATATTGTATTATTAATTTATTATTTTATCACATGATACTATTGCATAAGATATTGCAAAATATAATATTGTATCCTATGTTACAATATTGTATATTCTATAATATTGTATCATACGATATTGTATGATATGATATAAGTTTCTGTAATGTAGAATTATATCACATGAAATTGTATAATATGATACTGTAATATTATATAATATCGTATCATACAATATATTGTATAATATGATATTGGTTTATTATATGATATATTATCACATCACATGAAATTGTATTGTATGATATTGTAAAATATATTATTGTATCATGATACAATATGTATAATATAATGTTGTATTATATATTTTACTTTATCACATAATATTGTATCATTTGATATGATACAATGTTGTATCAAATTATATTGTATCATATGATACAATATCATATTATGTTTCAAAAATGATACAGTATCATACAATATCATACTATATTATACAATATAATATCATATGTTTCAATGTTATGATGTATTATGTAATATGATATTATAATATAATACTATATTGTTTTATATATTATGATATTGTATTATGTGATCAAATACAATAATGTATAACACAATACAATGTCATATCATACGTTACAATATCATATCTCATCATTGTTTATTATGGTATTTTATTGTATTGTATGATATATGTTGTAAATATGATAGGATGCAATATTTCATTTTATATTATTGTATTGATTAACATATGAACATATGATTATCATACAATTTTTTAACATATGATATTGTGTCAAAACAGAATCCATGAATATCCAAAATCATAAAGTATGATTTTCATTTAATATGATAAAGGTGGTCTCATAAAGGTGAAGTCTCATAAGGGTGATGTCTCGTCTCGGTGAGCTTTGTAATCTGTGATTACCTATGTTTATTATTCAAATGTGATGCACCACCAATGTATTACAGCATGACTTTTATAAAGTTTAACACGCACGTACTTAAGTCTTCTCTGAATTGTACCCCCCATAATTCCTCTATGTGGTCCCTCTCTAACCCCTATGGTCAAGGCAGTCAGCTATATATTAATTTGTTACTGCATTATTTTCACAAGTTGAAGCCTCAGAGTCTGTATTCTTCAAAGGAAGATTTTAAAAAACTCTTTCTATGATGAAACCCTGTTTGAGGACACAACGGTTTTAAACCCCTTGAAATCCACATTTACTGAAACTTAATTAATTTTAAGTTTGTGATATTAAAGCTTACTTGGTTCTAAGGAAATTTATTTGAACCATTGATTCATGTGAGCTGTAGTAATATTAATCTCTAATGGGTTAGAAATAAAACTGATCTTGAACAAAACCAATTATTCAGTGTTTGCATGAATCTGTATTTTATTACATCAGTCAAAAAATTGAAGATTTGGGTTCCTGCAAATTTTGATGTATTGGAAAAGTCATCGCTTCTTTGAAATTCTGCTCTTGAATTCTAAAATTAGAAAAGTTGATCTGTTGTTGAGGTTCTTGATGTTTTAAATAACACAGCTCAAGTAATAGAGTACTTTTATCCCTCATCTGTTGACATGCAGACATTATGACAATTAGAGACTGACGTGTCTTTTGATCAGAGATCACGCCACATATATACTGTTTGTACGGCCCCGCTTAACCTTCCCAAACCACGCAGTCACAGCAGCAATTTACAGCCCAAGTGTTGCCCTATATCAGGAATTCAATTTCATGGTCAGTCATTCAGAACATCTTCATTTCTAAAAATGAAGTGGGAATTCTCTAAACTAAATTTATCGTCATCTACTGGGACACACATGGGCTTCATACTTGCCAACCTCCAACATGTGAAAATCTGGTCATGACCAGATTTGGAAACTAAAAAATCTGGTCATAGCGCGTAACGACATTCACGACATATTTATCATGCATTTCATAGGTATATACAATAGAAATATGTGTTAAAACTTATGTGTAATACTTTATTGCAAAGAAGCATTTTAACTAACAGTTGCTGATTTTGAATTTTGTAAAGTGATCTGACACAGAAAATAGTAGGTTGTGTTCAGCTGAAAAAAAAATGCAAAAAGAGTTTCTGCAACATTTACGTTGCTTTTGAACTCTGTAAATGATGGCATGAAAGTTGTAAGTGACTTGGAAGACTACTGTGTATTAAAAAGCATTCTATACATGACTTGGCGTTTTTGAATGTTTAGTCAGATCATTTTGGGAACAAAATCCAACATTCAAATGTGCGTTACATAGAACGCAAAAGCCCCATTTTGAACTCGATTACTTTGTTTTAGCTATGGGAATTCATTTTCCCAGATATGTTGATAGGTACAAAATATCGTTTTCTTTTTGTTGGTTTTGATTCTGCTGGCCCCGATGAAGACCTTTTCTTATTGGAAGCCATCACACTTAATGATTTAAACCTTCGCTTAGTCAAAACAACTCACGATAATAATTACACTTAATGTGTCTGTTAAAGCCAGCGGCATTGTTTACGCGTTACGTAAATCCAAGCTCAGCTTGGGTTCATAACTGGAAGTCAAACGCGCAACGTAATTTACGAACCAAATCCGGAAATCGGGAGATTTTCGGGTTGTTCGACAAAAATCGGGTGAAAAGCATGACCCGCCGGGTCATAAAAAATAATCGGGTGAAGGGTTGAAAAATCGGGTGTGACCCGACGAAATCGGGTCAGTTGGCAAGTATGATGGGCTTTATTTTCCTTTATGTTTTAGTCTGAGTGGGGGCAACAGAAGGAATAATTTCATCGAATGCCCCGGTGGCACTTTTATCAAAAATGTCAAATTCTTAATTCTATAGAAATGGATGATGATGTAATTTATATTATACTTTTAAACAACTACTGTCTATTTTAAATGAAATTGAAAGATTGTTAAATCATTGGCATATATATATTGTATTTGACAAGTTAAGCTTAATTCCTTTATTCAAATATTTAGATTCTCTTTGTTAAAGTAATGGTTAAAGAATAAATTGAAGTTAATAAGGAGGCTGCGTAATAACTATTTGTAGATATCATCATCTTAGACTAAACATATTTGTTATACTAGTATTGCAAATGTTTTGGATCTTCTGATCAGTCTTCCAAATGCCATTCTCATCTCCAATTCAATTAACAGTGTATATTTTGCACAGTCATGTATAATAGGTTATAATCAGTCTGGTTTATAGAAAGCTTCCTTATAAATGGTGCAATTAAGACAATGAGTATAGATCCATGCAATGCTTTCTTTGGTGATTCATTTGGGATATGAAGGTAGTGACATTGCAGAAAAAATACATAACCCGCGTTAGCGGGTTTAACACAGGTTATGTATAGTAATTTTTTCTGCAATGATCGCTACCTTCATAACCTGCATGAATCATTAAAGAAAGCATTTTATTGTCTATATGAACATCTTTCTTTTAACAAATTATTACATTGAGCGCAAAGAGTAAGTAAAATTAACTAAATTACTGTTAATGTACATATTAAGTACGTTAGCAAAAGAAACAGCCAAATCGTCCTCTGTGAGACTTAGTCTGACATCATCATGATTATTTCATGCAGTCCGTGATTTTTATTAGGTAGTTGTAGGTCTCGACCAAACGATAAACAGGCCGGTGTGTCAATTTCAGTCCTGTCACTTTCTTGTCAGTTTCAGCCGCTGTAGATTTTGACCAATTGATAAACAGGACGTGTAGATTTCAGTCTGGCTGTTTCTATAGAGCTATGAATAAACTAATAGTTTCCATAAGGAAAAGAGGGAATAATACTTGTTAGATGTAAATATATGAATTTGAATTTCTTTTCAAAAGATACAGCGATTTTTACTTTGCATGATTTAGATTTATGAACACCATTTCATATTTCCACAGGTGATGTCAAACAACTGAAAGTCAAACATGTTACTCTTAAAAGTAAACACCTTTCAGTTCCACACACTTTTCAAGTCATTTAACCGATTTATAAAATGCACGTTCATACCAACTTTCTTGTCAAGTTTTTGTAGAATGTCTTTTGTGGCATATCGTAGATCATTTAGGTCCAAAAATCTCTGTCCATGCAGTTTCGACTTTAGATAAGAGAAAAAGCAAAATCCATAGGTCATATCCGTGCTGTATTGGGGGGGGGGGGGGGGGGGGGCTAATTGTAAACCTTTTTTGCCCTATAAAAATAGCAGCATTTAAGAACCTTTTGGTCTCCATCGTACATGTACAGGTAGATTTTCCTGTGTGCACACAGGCCCGGTGCTCCAAGATGCCCTTCATAATTAAGTTATTGTGATGTCATATGAAATATTGTGTATTAATTTTATGTACTTATGTGCTCAGTGAAGCATATCTTATCAAAATAATAACTGTATATTTGTGTATATGAGAAAAATGTGTTAATTTTCAATGTAAAAAAATAGTGAATGCTGACATACCAAAATATCTGGGATTAAGTTTTCTGTGATTATGATGTATGAGCTATTAGTTACATGTATATACTTTTAATATGCAGTAATACAGTATCAGTGAAGATAAACATTTTATTAATGTACTGTAACAATGAAATACTGTATACTTAAGCATTGAATCATTATTTTTTGAAAGATATATAGTCTCATAACTGCAGCGGTGTGTGCATACAAATTGAGTAACGCGCGCTAGCGCTTTATGAAAATTTGTATGCACACACCGCTGCACTTATGAGACTATATCTTTCAAAAAATAATGATTTAATGCTTATATTTACATTTTTTTAAACTTCTTGCTTTGTCTGCAAATGTGATTTATATGTCAAAATTTCTGTTTTATCCTAAGGGTAAGTTCAAATTAATGGAAGAGCCACTGTAACAGCTACAAGCCTGAACTTTGATTCTCGCTTGTGTCATTGCATTTTACAGCGTTCAACGTTTGTGATGTCATATAATAAAACTAGTCATTCTAACCTTTGAGTACCCTGTGTGTGTTACAGTCTAATAGCTGCAGTGTCTTTTCACACACTTTACGTGAAAAAAATATTTGAAATGTAAATATAAGGAAATATGTGTCCCCGTTTCATTTTCTCCCCTATTGCCCTCCTTGTCAATGGGCAAATTTAAGACTGGGCAAATTCCAATGCCTTGAATTATATGAAACTTTGTTTGGGTGAATTCAAGGTAGGGCAAAACCACTTGCAAGTGTAGAAGGGCAAAATCCTGTGTACAATATACAGAAAAAAAAACCTATGCAATAAATGCAGCAAACCAATTTTTGAATTGAAGTAGATGCAGATTTACATAATTTTGAGTATGTAATTTTAAAATAAAACTAGAGCATATGAATAACTTTATTCTAAAAAAAATATGATCACCTGGTAACTGAAGTTTTTAAATGATAATATATTTTTGGTAATTGTAATATAGTGACAAATATGTAATTCTATTTTCTTAATTTTTCTTTTGAAATGTACACAGTTTGTATTCTTGATTTAATTAGAATGAAATGAATTTAAGAAAGTCTCATTGGAGCTTATATAAGCTCTCGTTTATACCTTCTCAAGGTAAGTTAGTAGTTTACATCTAACATTTAATAAACACTCCTCAGTTTCACTTGGGTTATCTTTCTTTTCAAATCAATCACTAATGAATTTACCTGAGATTGATACCTGTGACCTGCAGTAAGAAAATAATGAGTCTCTTTCAACAAAAGGATGAAAATTTGAATTTTAGAGAAAAATCTTAGAAGCACTTATATTTTGGATATCATACAAAGCAAGACAACTTCTGTTACTTTTAATATACATGTAGTGAGCCACCATCTGAAAAAATTTATACTACCAAATATTATTTTCTCTATTTCTTACGGAAACTTATTACAGTTAATTAATTCATAGCTCTACAGAAACAGCTAGACTGAAATCTACATGGCATGTTATCGATTGGTCGAAATCTACAGCTACTGAAACTGACAAGAAATTGACAGGACTTCATGAAATTGACAGGCCCTGTTTATCCATTTGTCAAAGCCTAAAAAATAACAGACTGCATGAAATAATTATGATGATGTCAGAAACAAAATCTCACAGGAGACGATTTGGCTGTTTCTTTTAGCTAATGTACTTATACATTAACAGTAAATTAGTGAATTTCACTAACTTTTAATTCACAATCAATTTATTAATTAGTTAAAAGAAAGATGTTAATATAAATGAAAAAATGCTTTGATAATTCATTGATGATTCATGTGGATTATGAAGCTAGGGATCATGGCAGAAAAAAATTACATAAACTATTAAGGCGAATTATCT